>NW_007255517.1:59026-60278 GCF_000164805.1 Carlito syrichta
AAACAGCATGATGCTAAACAACTCCTGGGTCAATGGTGAAATCAAAACAGAGATTAAAAGTTACCTGGAAACAAATGAAAATGAAGAAACACCTTACCAAAATCTCTGGGACGCCATGAAAACTGTAGTAAGAGGGGAATTAATATCCCTACAAACGCAAATGAAGAAAATGGAAGGATCACAAATTAACATCCTAACAAGTCACCTTAGGAAGCTGGAAAAGCAAGACCACCAAAACCCTAACTTTAGCAGAAGAATTCAGATGACCGAAATAAAAACCCAAATCTGGGACATAGAAGACAAAAAGATAATACAAAAAAATTAATGAAACAAAAAGCTGGTACTTTGAAAGAATAAACAAGATCGATGGTCCTGTAGCTAGACTGACCAAGAAAAAAAGAGAAAAAGCCCAAATAAATACAATCAGAACACAAACTATGAAGTCACATCTGACCCTGAGGAAATACAAAAGATTATTAGAGACTACTATTTACACTTGTATGGAAACTAACTTGAAAACCTTAAGGAAACGGAGGACTTTCTGAAATCACACAATCTGCCTAGGTTGAAACAAGAAGAAATTGAGGCACAAAATAGACCAATAACAATCAATGGTGCTGGGAAAACGGGCTGGCCACATGCAGAAGATTGAAACAGGACCTCTATCTATCCCCATGCACAAAGGTTAATTCCAAATGGATCAGAGACCTAAATGTAAAACCTCAAACCATAAGAACCTTAGAAAATGAAGGAAAAACCCTCATGGAAATCGGAACTGGCATCCAATTCCTGAACAAAACCCAAAACCCACAGCTCATAAGAGAGAAAATAGATAAGTGGGACCTTATTAAACTGACAAGCTTCTGTAAAGCCAAAGAAACCATCAAGAGAGCAGGGAGACAGCCTACAGACTGGGAAAAAGTATTTGCCAACTCCAGGTCCGACAAAGGCTTAACATCCTGGATCTACAAGGAACTCAAACGTGCTGAAAAGAAAAAAACAAACAACCCCATTATAAAATGGGCAAAAGATATGAACAGACACTTCACAAAGGAAGACATCCGAGCAGCCAACAAACACATGAAGAAATGTTCAACCTCACTAATCATCAGGGAGATGCAAATCAAAACCACACTGAGATACCACCTAACCCCAGTCAGAATGGCAATCATCAACAACTCAAAAAATAACAGCTGCTGGAGAGGGTGTGGTGAAAAGGGAACACTTCTACACTGTTGGTGGGAGTGTAAAC
>NW_007255517.1:60357-73278 GCF_000164805.1 Carlito syrichta
GCAGAATACTACGCAGCCATAAAAAAGAACAAAATCATGAATTTTGCAGCAACCTGGATGGAACTAAAGTCTATAATACTGAGTGACCTCTCACAGAAACAAAGATCCGAGTATGACATGTTCTCACTCATTTAATGGACCTTAAACATCCAATGCAATACTATACGAAAATGACTGACCATACTGGGAAACTATGGTGGGGGGAGGGAGATGGGATTAACAGTAGCAAATATCTGTCTGGGAACAGGGAAACACCCCATATCAACAGGGTGCCTGAATGAAACGCAATTGTATACCTAACCCTTAACTGTACCCCACAACTTGACAATAAAAAAAAAATTTAAAAAAAGAAAATGATGATATGGAAATACTCTAGGAAAATTTACTTTACTAATACTGGTCTTGGTGGTAATAGAAATTCTAAACAGAAATCTATTTCTAGAAGAAAGCTGTATATAGCATTCTCTCATAAATAAAAGCACCAGCATCAGATGGTTTAACTGGCAATAAATAAATAAATAAATAAAATGCAATTAAGCTTTTATACTATAAAATGTGTAGGCCTAAAAAATATGTTCAAAGGAATTATCTGGATAATATTTACCTGGTCAATATCATGTCAATACAAACAATTTGCTGGAAGTTGAGATAGTTGGTGAAAGTGCTACTTTATTGTTTGAGTATCAATATTTAGTTGATTCATTCAAGAATATATGGATCAATAATTCAAGAGTGTACATGGCAATTTTTGCGATTATGAAGAAAATGGGAATAATTGGGTTCATTTATGTATTTTTATTACAAATATATTAGCTGAGACGCAAATCCAAAATTAAATGCATTTGTTCATCTTCAAATTAAGTATAGCTATGTGCATGTGTATATAGGAGTAAGGTTGTTTCTTAGAAAGAATGTCACTTCAAAATATGTACAAATAAGAAAAGTACAAAAGAAAAATAAATTTCTTAAAATTCCTAAAAAAAAAAAAAGAAAAATGTGATTTTTAAAAAATAATACAGATAACCATTTTTTTCTTCTATTTTACCATGTAGGTAAATACCAGAGTGTGGGTGTAATGAATTAAATCACCTGGTCGATTTCCATTTCATTTTGATTTTCAAAATGATGAATAAATTCTGTTTTTATTTTGGTATAATATACATTACATAAATTTTGCCATTTTAATCATTTTTAAGTGTACAATTCAGTGACATTAAGCACATTACCATTCTGCATCTACACAAAGTTTTCATCTTCCCAAACTAGAATTTTGTACACATTAAATAATAATTTCCCATTCTCTCCTACCCTCAGCTCCTGGTAACCACTCTTCTACTGTTTACTGTATGAATTTGAAGATACATACTTCATGTAAGTAGAATCATGCAATACCACCCCTTTGCCTCTGAATTATTTCACTTAGCATATTTTCAAGGTTTATCCATTTTACAGCATGTATCAGAATTTCATTCCTCTTTGAGAAAGAAAAATACTCCATTTCATGTGTATACCACATGTATTAGTTAGGCTTCTCCAAAGAAGCAAAACCAGTATGTAAACATGAAGAGATTTATTATAAGAAATTGGCTCACAATATTATGGAGGCTGAGAAATCCCACATTCTGCTGTCTGTAAGCTGGAGGCCCAGGGAAGCTGCCTTCAAGAGCTTTTCTGTTGCCTAATAAACTCCATCTCACTCATCTTTCCGGGTTCGTGGTTGTGAAACAAGAATTTGGGATTCATTAAGAAAGAGCCACAATGCTTCTTCAGGAACCTGACTTGTCAACCTGCTAAGTTGAAAAGAGCTGTAACACTTCTTGGGACTTGCAGCTCACTGTAATGACTTTCTTGGTCAATAGAATGTGGTGAAAGTGATTAGATTCCTTGTCAGTGACACGATTTCCACTATCTATGACTGATTTCCAAAGATAGATCATAAACCTGTGGCTACTGCCTACTCTCCTTGGAACATCTGCTCATGGAGCTTGGCTGCCAGGCTGTGAGGAAGCCCAAGTAACCCACAAAGATGCCCATCTGGAGAACTATGTTCCCTAGACCAGTTGCTGGAATGAGCTCCAAATGAACCCAATCACACAAATGAGCCATTCTGGAAGTGAATCCTCCAGGCCTGATCAAATCATCCTAGTTAACATTGTGTAAAGGATAAATGAGTCTTTCCCACTGAGACTTGCCCAAATTATTTATTTGTGAAGGAATGTAATGATGGTTTTTTAAGCCCCAGATGGAAAAAAAAAGCAGTAAAAAAGACACTTTGTTACTATGTTCCATGAATCAAGCTTTATCAGCAAAATGATTCTGTTTAAATATTATAATTGTTTTCACTTCTCATTACAGAAATTGCTTTCAGTCATTCTGACTGCCTCTTTCCTTAAGAATTTCACTGTCCATAAAAGAAGTTGAGATCGTGACTCTGAGATCCAGGATTTAGGGTCCTAGGAACAGAGGGAATTGTGATGTCCAAGTGTTGAGAGCTCTGCCAAGTTCCTGGGAGTGGTCCTGCATGAGACTCTGTAGGAAACGTTCCAGACAGAATGGACTGAGTGGAGGAGTGCCATGACTCTAGTGCTAGCAGAGATTGTACCAATTAAGTCTCTGGTTATTGCTGTAGGCTATACATGATTGTAGAGATTACGCCTCATGGGAACTGTGCTTTCAGGATCACACCTATCACGTGCAGTCCACCTTTCCCATAGATCTGATGCCAAGTATCAACAGGTTGGTAGTATTATTCTACCTGTGTACCAAGGCTTCCCACAAAACTACTTATATGTGGGTCAGACATAATACCCTCAGAGGAATGGAATTCTAGATACATAATACTGAGAAAAGGAGGGGACTTGCAAGTGCAATTTCAGGCATGAGGAGACATAATGAGACATCCTGATTATAACTCTAGCAAGTATTCACTATCACCATCATGATCATATGTTATATGTATCATTTACAATAGTATCTTTTTTTAATTTCAAAGATGTAGGGTACAATTCAGGATTAGGTAAACAAGTGGTCATCGTACAGGTAAAGTTTGGGCCTCCCTTTGGTCCCCATTTTGCCTGGTTTGAGATCAGGTACCCTTATTGATGTTTGTAGCCCCCACCCCCAACCCGGGAATATCCCACAACTACCAATCCCTATCTTATAGTATTATTTTCTTTTTTTTATAATAAAGATTTGGGGTACATTTCATGGTTAGGTATATAAACATTGATCATGCAGGTACCCTTGTTGATGAGGTATGACCCCTCTCCTCTAGTAGTTTCCCTCAACAGCCAATTCCACCCCCCTGACAGTTTCCCACTACTGTGAATCACAATCTTATAGCATTATAATTGTTCGAGTTCCATTTATGAGTGAGAGCATATGGAACTCTGTTCTTGTTTCTGTGATAAATCACTGAGTATGATCAACTCCAAATCCATCCAAGTTGCTGTAAAGTCCATATATTTGTCCTCCTTTATGGCTACATTATATTCCATTGTGTATATGTACCACATTTTTGTATCCAGTCCAGCTTCGATGGGCAACACTGTTGGTTCCATGTTTTTGTGATTGTGAATATACCTGCTACAAACATACATGTGCAGGTATCCTTTTGGTAGACTATTCGAGGTCCTCCAGGTATATTCCCAAAAGATGAATTGCTGACTCATATTGATTTCTGGCTCTTTCAGGAATTGCCACACTGTCTTCAAAAGAGGCTGCACCACTTTGCATTCCCACCAGCAGTGTAGAAGAGTTCCTTTTTCTCCACATCCTCACCAGCATCTGTTGTTTGTTTTATTAATGATGGCCATTCTTACAAGAGTTAGGTGGTATCTCATTGTGGTTTTGATTTGCATTTCTTTGATGATGAGTGAGGCTGAGCACTTTTTCATGTGTCTGTTGGCTGTCCATATATCTTCTTTTGAGAAGTGTCTATTCATGTATTTTGACCACTTTTTAAAGGGGCTATTTGTTTTTTTCTTTTCAGCTTATTTGAGTTCCTTGTAGATCCTAGATGTTAGGCGTTCGTCAGATAAACAGTTGGCAAATATATTTTCCCATTCTGTGGATTGTCTCCCTGCTCTTTTGATGGTTTCTTTTGCTTTGCAGAAGCTCATTAATTTTATGAGGTCTCACTCATCTATTTTATTTCTTAAGGTATTGGCCTTTAGGATTCTGAATAGGAATTGGTTCCCAGTTTCAATTTTCATAAGGGTGTCTCCTGCATTTTCTAGGATTCTTATGTTTGAGGTTTTGTATTCAGGTCTTTGATCCATTTAGAGCTAATTTTTATGTGTGGTGATAGGTTGGTGTCCTGTTTCAATCTTCTACATGTGGTCAGCCAGTTTTCCCATCTCCATTTACTAAATAGGTTTTCTTCTCCCTAGTGGTTGTTGTTGGAGGCTTTGTCAAAGATGAGTTGGTTGAGGAATTGAGGTTTTGTTTCCAGAATCTCTATACTGTTCCATTAGTCTATGTGCCTATTCTTGTACCAATACCAGGCTGTTTTGATTACTGTAGCCTTATAGTAAAATTTGAAGTCTGGAAGTGTGATACCTCCTGCTTTGTTTATTTTGCTATGAATTGTTTTGGCTATTTGTGGTTGTTTGTGTTTCCATATGAATTTCTATATTGTCATTTCCAGGTAGGAGAAGAATGATGTTGGTAACTTAATGGGTATTGCATTGAATCCATAAATTGCCTTTGGTAGGATGGACATCTTAACAATGTTGATTCTTCCTATCCATGAGCATGGAATATTTTTCCATTTGCTTGTGTCTTCTTGGATTTCTTTAAGCAGTGTTTTGCAATTTTCATTGTAAAGTTCTTTCACTTCTCTGGTTTGGAAGATGATGAGGTATTTCATTTTTTTAGTGACTATTGTGAAGGGGATTGTGATTTTTATTTGGATGTCTGCCTGCTTGATGTTGGTGTAAAGAAATGCAACTGTCTTTTTTACATTTATTTTGTACCCTGAGACTTTCCCAAGTCCTTTATCAGTGCAAGCAGGTTTTTGACAGATTCTCTTGGATTTTCAAGGTATAGGATCATATCATCAGCAAAGAGGAGTAACTTGACTTCCTCTTTTCCTATTTGGATACCCCTGATATCCTTCTCTTGTCTAATTGCCTGAGCTAGGACTTCCAACACAGTATTGAGCAAGAGGGGTGAGAGTGGACAGCCTTGTCTTGTTCCAGTTTTCAGGGGAAATGATTCTAGCTTTGTCCATTTAGCAATATGCTAGCTGTGGGTTTATTGTAGAAGGCACTTACTATTTTGAGGTATGTTCCTTCTATACCTAGGTGTTTGAGGGCTTTTATCAAGACTAGGTGTTTGAGGGCTTTTATCAAGAAGGGATGCAGGATTTTATCAAAAGTGTTTTCTTCATCTAATGAGATAATCATGTAGTTCTTGCTTTTACATCTGTTGATGTATTTCATGACATTTATGGTCTTGTGAACATTTATGATCAGCCCTACATCCTGAGAATGAAGCCTACTTGGTCATGGTGGATGATTTTTGAGATGTGTTTTTGGATCCAATTTGCTAGAAACTTGTTGAGAATTTTTGCATCTATGTTCATAAGGGATATTGGCCCGCAGTTTTCTTTCTTTGTTGTATCTTTACCCGGTTTGGGTATCAGTGTAATGCTAGTTTCATAAAATGATTTGGGGAGAATTCCATCTTTCTCAATTGCCTAGAATACTTTCAATAGGATTGGTATCAGCTCCTCTTTATACGTTTTGTAGAATTCTGCTGGAAAGCCATCTGGTCCAGGGCTTTTTTTTAGGTAGTTTTCGTATGACAGAGTTAATTTCCTAGGTTGTTATTGGTCTATTTAGTGTTTCAATGTCTTCTTGTTTTAACCTGGGTTGGTTGTGTGATGTCAGACAGTCCTGCATTTCATCTAGGTTATCAAGTTTGTTTCCACATAGGTGTACATAGTAATTTCTAATAATCTTTTGTATTTCTTTGGGGTCAGTTGTGATTTGATCTTTTGTATTTCTGATTGTGTTTATTTAGGCTTTTTCTCTCTTTTTCTTGATCATTCTGGCTAGGAGCCCATTAATCTTGTCAATTCTTTCAAAGAACCAGCTTTTGTTTTGTTGATGTTTTCTTTTTTTTCTCTCTCTCTCTCTCTCTTTTTGAGTTGGAGTCTTACTCTGTAGTCCAGACTGGAGTGCAGTGGCATGCTCCCTGCCACTGCAGCCTTGACCCACTGGGCTCCAGCAATCCTTCCATCTCAGCCTTCCAAGTAGCTGAAACTACAGGCATGCAATACCATGCCTGGTTAATTTTTGATTTATTGTAGAGATGATGTCTTGCCAAGTTGCCTGTGCGGGTCTGAAACCCACGGGCTCAGGTAATCCACTCACCTCAGCCTCCCAAAGCACTAGGATTATAGGCTGAGCCACTGAGCCTCGCCTGTTTAGTCAATGTTTTCTGTGATATTTTTGTCCTATGTCCTGTATTTGGGCTGTTATTTTTGTGATTTGGATTCTTCTGCCAAAGTTGGGGTTTTGGTGGTCTTTTCTTTCTAGTTCTCTTAGGTGATTTGTTAGGCTCTCCACTTGTGATCTTTCTATTTTCCTGATGTGTGCTCATAGAGATATAAATTCCCCTCTTAAAACTGATTTCATGGCATCCCAGAGGTTTTGGTAAGATGTTTCTTCATTTACATTTGTTTCCAGAAATCTTTCAATTTCTTCTTTGATTTCAGTTTTGAACCAGTCATTGTTCAGCATCATGCTGTTTAGTGTCCCTGTCTTTGTGGGTTTGGGGAACATATTGTTGGTTTTGATATTTATTTTTATTCCACTGTGGTCTGAGAATGTGCTTGGCAAGATTTCAACCTTATGGAATTTGTATGCTTGATTTATGGCCAAGAATGTGATTGATCTTGGAGTATGTTTCATGTGGTGATAAGTAGAATGTATATTCTGTGGTTGCTGGGTAGAATAATCTATAGGTATCCACTAAGTCCATTTGGTCAAGTGTCAAGTTTAGGTTCTGGACCTTCTTGTTGATTTTTTGCCTCGATCTATCTAGGGCTGTCAGTGGGGTATTTAAGTCCCCTGCTATAATGGTGTTAGAGTAAATATTTTTTTTAGTTTGTTTAGTAGTTTTATAAATGCTGGTGCTTCTGTGTTGGGTGCATACATGCTTAGGATGGATATTTCTTGTTGATGGATTGAACCTTTTATCACTATGTAGTGTCCTTTTGCATCTGTTTAAATTTTTGACAGCTTAAAGATTGTTTTGTCTGATATTAAGATTGCAACTCCTGCCTTCTTTTGTGATCCATTTGCCTGAAAACTCATTTTCCATCCTTTAACTTTAAGTCTGTATGTGTTCCTTGTAGTGAGATGAGTCTCCTGAATGCAGCAAATAATGGAGTGTTGATTTCTTATCAAGCCCACCATTCTTTGCCTTTTCAGTGGTGCATTTAGTCCACTCACATTCAGGCTGATTATTGAAATGTAGGGTTTTATCCCTGTCATGAGGTTCTTATAGAGTTGTTGTTGTTCCTGTTTATTTGTTGTCATTCCTTTGGTTTTTGGGTTGATTCATGTTTGTTTTCTATCTTTTCCCTGTACTCTTATGAAGAACATTGTCATTCTTTTCTCCTTCTCTTCTGTGTTTAGTACTTTCTTAAGTGTTTCTTGTAGAGGTGGTCTGGAGGCAGCATAAGTTCTTCTTAGGGACTGGATGTTGGGAAAGATTTTAATTCTCCCTCACTAATGAAGATTAGCTTCACTGGGTAGATTTTTCTTGGTTGAAATTGATTATCTTTGAGAACTTTGAAGATTCGGCTCCATACTCTCCTAGTCTGAAGGGTTTCTGTAGATAAATCTGCTACTATTCTAATTGGTCTTCCCTGGTAGGTAGTCTGATCTTTTTCTCTTGTTGCCTTTAGGATTTTTTTCTTTTGTAACTACATTGTTTAGGTGAAATATTATGTGTCTGGGAGTTGGTCTTCTCATTTTTTGTCTTGCAGGGGTTCTCTGAATCTCTTGTGTTTGAATTTTTGCATCACTGATGAGATGAGGGAAGTTTTTTGAATAATTCCATGGAATGTTTGTTCCGGGGTGGTCTCTGTCTCTCTTTCTGCCTCAGGAAGTCCAATTACTCTTAGGTTCGGTGTCTTGAAGTAATCGTTCATCTCTTAACAGTTTTGTTCTGTCTTTTTAAGCTTCTTTTCTATGTTTTGACAGTTTGGGTTGGTTCTGTATTTTGGTCTTCAAGCTCTGAGATTCTTTCTTCTGCTTGGCTAATTCTGCTTTCCATGTTTATTAGTTTGTTATTTATTTCAGTCACAGTATTCTTTACTGCTGCTGTTTCAGTTATCAGCTCTTTCCTATTTTTATCTTGTCTCTCCTCAATTTTTTTTATTCTCTCTATTAATGTCTCGATGTCTGTGTTTATTGTATGTGACCAGGCATTCTGGGGGCTCTTCATTGTTTGCATTCCAATGTTTGTTTTTTCAGTGTCTGACCTCCCAGGGATCTGTGTGAGACCTACATCCTTCTTTTGATTTTTCTTCATTTGTGTAGATTTTTCACCCCACTTTTTCCTCTCCCCCCCATCTTCTTTAATTCTGTTGTTCAGCAGTGGAGGGGTGACTTTTACTTCTGTTTGTTCAGTCTCCTATTTTTCCTTATGTATATCCTCTGACTTTGTTCAATTCTGGAGCTGGAATGTAGGTTGGGGGTGATCCTTTTTGCAGTTTTGAGATTTAATTGAGTGAGGAACTATGGTCCCATTACTGGCTGAAGTGCCTTGTGGGGGGCCCAGGGCCACTCTCACCACTCATCACCTGCCCATTGGAGCTTTGGAGCTCTGTAGCTCTGGGCCCACCCTGACTGAGGCACTCAGCTACAAAAGAGATGTCTCTGAGGGGCAGGCGCCCAGAGCCTTCCTGAGTGACTGGCAGCTTCATGCTGGGTGCCGGGTGAGAGACAATGTAGACAGGGAGCTAGCTGAGACCCGAGACTCCCATGCACGTGGTGGAACAGCAGCAGCAGGGGGCCACAATATCAGCCCTGTGTGGGACTGAAGGTCCCCAAACCTCAGACCAGTGTGGCTGGTGGTGGGCTGGGGGGTGGGGGAAGAAAAGTAAGAGTCTTTTGGGGAACTTATGTTTGGAGAATCTCACAAGTTCACCTATGCCATCGCCACCGCCATCTTGTTCCCCCTTCCAGTCTCATTTTTCTGCTTTTAACAACTGTAGTACTGAATGAACTGTATGAGGTCACTGATTTTGGGTGGTGGACAAAGGCAGGGTAAGATCTCAGCCTCTGAGAGAAGATAAACTCACAAAGTGAGTACTTGAGTGTTTGAGCTGTCTGCCTGGGGTCAGTTTTCCAATAGAAGTGCAAGTAGTGGAGATCTGAGAGAAGCTCAGCAGTTGTGCAGAACTGAATTTGCTCTGGACAGCTGATGGAGCTGAAATTCCCTAGGCATGGCATCTAAGAAGCGTGAGTCCCTTCAGCCAGGGATGTTGGTGGAAAACACTTGGGCACTCAGCTTGTGACCCCAAGCTTGGGGACCCAGACAAGTGGAGAGAAAGGGATCTATGAAAGAGAATCTGCCTCTGCCTTTCTGCAGGCAGAGACCTACAAAAGAGAATCTGCCTCTGCCTTTCTCCAGGCAGAGATTTCCATTGCCCTGCCCACCTATCAACAAACTCCACCTCAGTTCCTAAGGTAACATCTTAACATCACTAAACAGGAGACAAAGCCCCATCCCTAAGCTGAATCAGATAAAAGCAACTCCCAGGCAGCCAAACCCAAACTGTGAGTAAATCTAGTTGCCTGCAAAGAAAAACAAAGGGGAGAGGCTGAAGATCAGAGCTGAAGTGATTTTAGTCTGATCTCTTATTGTGACCTATGATTTTATCATTTTGACTGTTTATTTTGATCACGTTTGTTGTTTGCCTTCTGACTTACACTGTTTCATGATTATATTGGTCTGTCTCTGTGTAGCTATCAGTATTCTTTAGGGAATCTTTCCTACGTGTCTTTTTTCACTTTTTTCCGGCCTTGTGTCTTTCTCACCTGATAGTTGGTATGCATGTCTGTTTTCCCTCTCACTCTTCTCTCTCTCTAACTTCCTATCGACCCCCCCAACTCCATTATTTTCCTCTTTTATGCCCCCATTTTAATTTGGAACCAAGACTACATACTGCTGAATGGACAGATTCTAAGGCAGAGGGAAATAGGTTCCATTGTGCTCATACACCTGTTTGTGGATGCTAGAATCAGCATATACATTCTGAACCACAGTTTCCCTTTCAATTAAACCTCAAAACTGCAAAAAGTACAGATTGCAGCCTACACTCCAACCTCAAAAGTGAACAAAGCCAGAAGACCCTCATAAGGAAGAACAGGATATTGCAGAAGAGAAATAAAAGCAACCCCACCTTCCCTCAAAAGCATAATTAAAGAAGTGGAGGGAAAGGGGGAGAGAGAGAAAAATCTACAAAAATGAAGAAAAACCAAAAGAAGAGTATGGGTGTCTCCCAGACCCCTGGGAGGGCAGACACAGAGAAAACTGACTTCGGAATGCCAAACAATGAAGAAACCCCAGAATGAAGGGTCTCAAACTACAAATCTAGATATCAAGACATTAATGGAGAGATTAAAAAGAATTGAGGAGACACAAGAATAAACTAGGAAGGAGCTGATATTTGAGATAACAGTAATAAAGAATTGTTGGGGGCCAGCCTTGGCTGACAAAGTCCAGGTGTGCTGAGGACCCCCAGCCGCAAAGCAAGTCTGGGCAGCTGAGGCCCTTCTGTCTTCCATCTTTGCTGTTGATACAGCTGAAGAAATTCTGTGTAGTCGTGGAAGAAGAAAATGGCATGTTTATGCGAAGAATCACAGCTAACCTGGAAATGTCATGGTTTATTTTTCCATTTTTCCCACTATGCCACTTGGCCTTTTCTAACATATGCAAGTTTTAAACTCTGAAGCACATCAAGAATGCTTTCTTTCACTTGGTTATAGGTTACTAGATATTGCTTAAGTAATAAATGATATAAGTGTATTCACTCCTTATTTGATTTAGGATTATGCAGTTTAGTATTTAGACATAAGGATTTTTACAAGCACAAGTTTATAGTAGTTCATTATGAATTCATTATAGTTCTAACACTTATCTAGGAGTTATGTAGGTGATTTATAACACTGTTTTCACTAACTTAGGATAAGGATTAATATTAAGGTTTCTACTTAATTCTATAGTTAAAACTCTAAGTTAACATTTATAGAGTAGGTTTTCACTGAACTCAGAATATAATAATCAGACACTTTTATGACAGATCAGCTAAAACAGAAAGTAACCTTGAGGGGCCTGGGAAACATTACTAAAAGCCTCTTTTGAGTTCTCTTTAGAAACAAGCACTGCAAGATAAGAGAAAAGTAACAAGGACATCTGGACAAGGGAGGCGATCACAGGACTCTGAAGAACATAAGAGCCTAAGATGAGAATATTCCTGACACAAAAGAAATATACACTTAAAGAAACTTTCTTGAAACATTTGTAATTTGGGATATTGGACTGAGAGTGTCATTGTTGGTTTTATGAATAAGACATTGTCTAAATGCCTATGAGAATCTTGGTTTGTTTGCTACTAAAGCCTATGGGAATCTTGGTTTGTTTGCTACTAAAGCCTATGGGAATCTTGGTTTGTTTGCTACTAAGACCACTAGCTGGTAACTTTTAAAAGATATGAATGTGAAAGAGTTTTCTTTGTCTTGCCCTTTCAAAAATGGTATATAAGCTCTGTGTTAACTAGCATTAAATTGTCATCTGTTCAAGAAGCAGGTGTCCGGTATATGATCTTCATCGTTCACCTATCCGTCTCTCCTTCAACACTTCCCATGACCCTTGCGGGGCGGGCCCCTGCAAAGAATACTGAATGAAATAAATAACAAACTGATAAGCATGGAAAGCAGAATTACCCAAGCAGAAGAAACTCAGAACTTGAGGACCAAAATATAGAATTAACCCAAACTCTTAAAAACACAGAAAACAAGCTCAAAAAGACAGAACAAAACCTTCAAGAGATAAGCGATGAATTCAAGAGCCTGAACCTAAGAGTAATTGGCATTCCTGAGGCAAAAAGAGAGACAGAGACCACACTGGAACAAACTTTCCATGAGATCATTCAAGAAAACTTCCCTTATCTAATCAGTGATGCAAAAATTCAAATACAAGAGATTCAGAGAACCCCTGCAAGACAACAAATGAGAAGACCAACTCC
The DNA here is from genome assembly GCF_000164805.1 of Carlito syrichta. Taxonomy (NCBI): domain Eukaryota; kingdom Metazoa; phylum Chordata; class Mammalia; order Primates; family Tarsiidae; genus Carlito; species Carlito syrichta. The sequence goes on from NW_007255517.1 coordinate 72,629, forward strand.
TAGACACATAGTAATTTGCCTAAACAAAGTAGGCATAAAAGAAAAAATCCTAAAGGAAGCAAGAGAAAAAGGCCAGATCACCTACCATGGAAGACCAATCAGAATAGCAGCAGATTTATCTATAGAAAACCTGCAGGCTAGGAGAGCTTGGAGCCCTATCTTCAAAGTCCTAAAAGATAAACAATTTCAACCAAGAATAACCTACCCGGCCAAGCTAAGCTTCATCGTGAGGGAGAATTAAAATCTTTCCCAGATATCCAATCCCTAAGAACTTCTGCTGCCACCAACCACCTCTACATGAAACACTTAAGAAAGTACTAAACAGAATAAAAGGAAAAAAGAACAACGTTCTTCACAGGAAAAAGAATAAAATATACAGGGAAAAGAATACAGGGAAAAGAATAAAATATACATGAACCAACCCCAAAACCAATCCCCCTACTGGGAATATACCCTGAAGAACTCAAATCACTCTATAAAAAAGATACCTGCACACGTATGTTTATCGCAGTATTGTTCACAATAGCAAGAACCTGTAGCAACCATGCTGCCCATCAAAAGAGGACTGGATTAAAAAAATGTGGTACATATACACGATGGAATACTACGCAGCCATAAAAAAGACAAAATTATGAATTTCGCAGCAACCT
>NW_007255517.1:73298-136647 GCF_000164805.1 Carlito syrichta
TACTGAGTGACCTTTCACAGAAACAAAGATCCGAGTATCACATGTTCTCACTCATATAATGGACCTTGCACATCCAATGTAATACTATAAGAAAATGACTGACAGTAGTGGGAAACTATGCGGGGGAGGGAGATGGGATTAACAGTAGCAAATATCTGTCTGGGGATGGGGAAACACCTCTTATCAACAGGGTCCCTGAATGAAACGTATTTGTATACCTAACCCTTAACTGTACCCCACAACATCATAATAAAAAATATTGATAAAAAAAAAAGAAATGCTACAAGGGGGGCCTCATTGGACTTGAAAAGATCCATTTAAGACTGGATTTCCTTGTCTGTCAAGTAGGGAAATAAAAGTCAACACTCAAACAAAAAAAAAAGAAAAATGGGTCTGGTTGCAGTCAGTACCCTCACTCTTGACTGTTAGAGAGAGACTCCTTCACCTTCTTTGGGGGGGGTTGAGTCAGGGTCTTTCTCTGTCACCCAGGCTGGAGTGCAGTGGCATGATCATGGTGAAATGTCTGTAAAACTTATAATAGCCTGTTATAGCTTGCTTGAGATTAGTAACTTCATTCTGTTTTTAAAATCCTCCATTTTAGCTGCTTACTACCCAGATAGAGCCCCCCATGTGAGATTGTTATAAGTTCCTTGTACTCACAGACCGACATCCTTGTCCCCCCCAGACTGTTTCTCCTGTCCTTTTAGAAACTCCCTAGCCATAAGTTCCATATAATTATATACTTTGTTAACTGAAATCAAAAGTTATGCTTTGCAAAATCCCATTGTTACGTTTTCAAATTTTGTTCTTATATTTTGTTAGTGACCTAACCAAGGTAACTCCATTGTATCATTCTTCCACCTTGTCTCTATGTAACTGCCTTAAACCACATTGTTGGCAGGACTCCAGGGACTTTCCAGTCACCAGCTGTGCCTGAGACATAGAATTAATCAAAACTCCCTAACAATCAAAACTTCCCATATTGGTTACTAAGTTGATAGCTTATGGCTGCTATGGCTAAGTTACTAGTTTATGGTTGCTATGGTCGCTAAGTTGCTATGTAGCCCACTTGCAGATTCTACCTTTTTAAGCTTCTTGTTGATTCCATTCAGGGTCAAGAACTTTCTTGGCATGAGCCTACTCTTGACCGTGTGCTATTAAAGGACTCAAAATTCAAACCCAGTGTGCTGGCGATTCTCCTTTCTCACAATCTGGCTACAACAATGGCTAATTATGGCTTTGGATTCCTGGGCTCAGGAGATTCTCCAGCCCCAGCTTCCCAGGCAGCTGGGACTAGAGATGCATACCACCATGCCTAGTTAATTTTATTTTTCTAGAGACAGAGTCTTGCTATGTTGCCTAGGCTGGTTTCAAATTTCTGGGCTCAAGAAACCCTCCAGCTTTGGCCTCCCAAACTGAGCCACCACACAGAGCCCTCAACTTCATTTTTGAAGGCTATGTTAGCAGGGTCTACGTTGATTGTGATTTTCTTCAACCTCTTTTGAAATGTTATACTACCCCTTCTCTGGTTATTAGGGAAATTCTCAATTAGTGCTACTGGTGTCCTTGGTCAACAGACAAAGCCCTACATTTTCAGGAGTCCTGGTATCACCTTCTCTCTAATGCAAGTCACCACTATCTTTCTCTTCCACATCCCCACCCCCACTTTGATTGCTACTTGTGTTGTTTGGCATTTAATTATTATTTATTTGTGTTTTTATGTATTATTTGTGCATGTATTTATTTGTGGGTTTATTTGTTATTTGTGTGTTCATTTATTTGTGTTATTTGTTCTCTTTGTGTTTGTTTATTTGACATAGAACTTCCCCAGGTCCCTGGATGGAAGAGACGCTGAACCAATCAGCATTATAAGAGGATAACTGGGAACCAGGAAGAGGGTGATTTTGGGGGGAAAGAACACTGCACTTCTCAGGAGACTGTCACTACTCTTTACCCCACAAGATCAAGGGAGATGTGAAGAGGACTCTGGCCGGTTCAATGCATACTGAGCTCCTGGGCTTGCTCACTTGCTCATGTGCCACTCGAATGATGGAAAGCACCTTAGGGAGGATTGCTGAGCTGACACAGACAGACAGAGAAAGAATCAGGACTGTGTCTTTGAGTTCCTGGTTCCTGAGAGCCATGGAAGGTGAATCCCTTGTTGACAGACTCCAGAGCTGAGACTGAGGGGACAGTCCAAAGGAAGAGCTGCAGGCTCACGGGGGACTGTCCTTCACTGGGATAGTATCACAGACCTCTAGGGAAGTGTCACGTGATGCCGTCATGTGGGATGTCACCTGGAAGATTTAGGCAATTAGATCCATTCAGGATGATGTGTTTTTCTTCCAAATACAAAAATGTTGGCCAATAATAATCTTTAGAAACATTTCACACACACCCAAAATAGAGTCCAGCTGCCCTGAGGAGTACTTTAGCCCATCCCTGTAAAGGAAAGGGTCAAGCAGGGACTTCCAGTTCCCTGAACTGCTGAGTCTCCGTATCTCACTATGTTTCCCAGGCTGGTCTTGACCTCCTAAGCTTAAGTGATCTTCCTGCCTCAGTCTCCCAAAGTGCTGGGATTACAGGCAAGAGCCATGTGCCCAGTCTCTGACAGGAACTTTATTTTGACAGAAAGTGGGTCTAATCAATAAGCCTGTAGATGTAACTCTCAGGTCATGAGTTAGTAAGGACAATCCTCCATGAAATCTCTGTATGGTCATATTTTTCCCCTTAAAAGTGGATTCCACAATTTGATCTGAGTGTGAGACAGTAAAACCAGAACTTCCCTGTTTGTGCACAATTATAAAACCATTGGTAACACCTCAAGAAATAAAATCTCTGATGAGCAGGTCTTTCCTGTTTAGGGTGTTTGCAATCATGCATGTTACTGGAAGCCATGCAAAATGGAACTTAAATTCGTGGAACTGAAACCACAGACCCATTCATCCTAGTTCATACTTAAGATAAACTGTTTGCTTACTGTTCAATTTCATGCATTTTGCCTTGACATATGTCTCAGTGCATCCTACACAATTTGCCTCAGTACTTCCACTTCTAGTGCTGTTACTGACTAATACACTAATTAAAATGTCCAAATATGTACATGCAAGAATATCTGTTGCAGCATTTTTAAGGCAAGACTGAAAAACTGGGAACAACATAGATGCTTTTCAAAAGGAGATAAATGAAATAAACTAAAATGTGTCCATAAAATGGAAATCTAGGCAGCCCTAAGAAATACCTGTGGGCTTTTAGGGTTTTCAGGGGATATATATGATATTATCCATTTCTGAAAAGAGAGCAGTGTAACATATATGTACACATATCTGTATGTATATAACTATATCAAACTTACAGAAAAATACAAACACTACATTATAAGCACAGTCACTTTTGGAAAAGGGAGAAAATGTGATGGAGATTATCAGCTCTCACTGTGTAATCACTAGTTCTCAACAGATTAAACATTTTTATTAAAATATATTCCTGTATCATCTGTGTTATTTTTAACAACATCTGATGCTTGAGAAAGAGAAAAGTCAGAGTGACAGCAGAGAAGAGTTGTCAGGGTGAGAAGAGACAGAGCAGATGGCCTCAGTAACAGAGAATCCAGATAGGGGAAAGTTGGAGGTCAGAGGCAGAAGATTTTGCTATTAGCATTGGTAGTGCCCAACCTCTGGGGTGTGCCCTGTAACAAGACCTCCAGTCCCTGGGAACTGTCAATAATGTGACTGGATTGTCTGGGGGGCATCATTTTCTCTGATCACCTATTCTTTTTTTCCCTTTTTATTTTAAAGATAGGGAGTACAATTCAGGGATTGGTATACAAATGGTCATTGTACATGTAAAGTTCTATGTAGTGATAAATGAACGTGCTGCCCCAGACATGGGCCTCAACACCACCCCTCCAACCAGAATCCAAGGACAGAGAGAAAATGTGTTCTCCTATCCTTAGTCATGAATGAACCTGCCCTTAGCATGAAGACGTCGGCTTTATGAGAACTAAATCTGTTGGGCAAGAGATGTAGGTTCCCAGCATTCAGTGTGAATGTGCTTTGCAAATCACTACAAGGAAGAGGCTGAAGTGAGGCCAGAGGTGCCTGAGTCATCTGTTCCCCTTCCCCCCTTTAAATCACAGGATGGCCTCAGTCTGAATTTCCGACGAAAATTATTTCCCAACAATTTACCAGAAGGAAGGCTGTGGGTCTTTCTCAACAATTTATCAGAAGGAAGGCTGTGGGTCTTTCCCAACAATTCATCAGAAGGAATGCTGTGGTCGTGACCACCTATACAGGGAGGAAGGCAGGGCCACCAAGGGCATGTCTGTGGGTGCATCACTCCCCTGCCGGGCATTGAAGTGGTTAATTCCCAAAATGAGCCTAAAGCCCTTGTTTCCTAAACAAAGGAAAGCAGGATGACAAACAAGGGAAGAGTTTAAATCTGGTAAACAATTTTCAAGAAAAAAAATCAAGAAAGAATCACTCTTTTCAATCCAGCACACAATTAAGCATGGTTTTGCATTCAGTCTTCCTTTATATTGCATTCCATCATGATGAAATCTGACACTCAGAACTCACAGTCTCTAAAGCCTTACTGTACCCTGCCCACTCCTGTATCCCAGGACCACAGACTTCTCTTTCAGCCACTGCAAGAAAACATCAGCTCTTGCCACTCTGGTGAGTCTTTCTTCAACTGGAAAATAGAGAGACTTTTTGAGATTGGAGTTCAGAGACATTTAGACACATGGTTGGTTGAAGAGCATTTCAAACAAGAGATGGAGAACAGAGCAGGGTCCACTGTTGGGAGAACTCAGGTATTGAACCTCTCTCCTTGCTGCTCTCTCCTCACTCCCTCCTCCAGCCTAGAGCACAGCAGGGGTTTCTACCTGGGGCCTTTCTTGATGATGAGAGAAGATGTGCAGTCAGGCTTTACACCTGGGATCTTTTTCCTCAACATCATCTGACTTGGGGGACCAAAGAATTCACAACAGCATTGCTGGAAAGGTGTATAGGTGAAGTCGTGTTCACATCCAGGTAAAGAGCACTAGGGTCTATTTTCCACAGAGCAATTCTCCATGGCATTATCAATCTACCCTGCGCACATACCTGGGCTCTGAATGGATGTCTCTGTCCTGGGGGATAGACAAGATGTGTGTCCCAGAGAGCAATAAACCTGGCTCCCAACCCATCCCACAAACCCATAAATTGTCTTCTCCCTTATCCTATTCCACCCTTTCCTCACTTGAAACACCCTCTGAGTCTAAGCACAGGTGGACTTGGATGCAGACCAGCCCCTGTGGGAAAGGAATGGCATTGGCAATGAGGCTGGTCTATAGTCATCTGTTTTCTGCCTGGAATATGTTCGAGGTTAGATTTGGTTCTGCCTAAAGCTCAGTGTTAGTCTGGGGCTGATTCTTTGGGGATCTGGCTCATCAGGGTAGAGGCAGTGTCCCTGGGAGCTGGTCTTGGGCTCTCTGGAATCCTGGAAGGTGAAGGCAAGCAGGGAAGCTCATACAAAGGGGGACTCAAAAATAACTGGAATTTATTTTTTAAATGTATATATATTCTTACATGTTTAAACTTCAGTCACCTTCAAAGTGCTCTCCGTTTAATGCAATATATCTATCTAGACACTTTTTCCACTGCTCAGCACAGTTTTTGAACTCATCCATTTTGATGCCTTTTACTGCTTCTGCTGTTTTTTGTTTCATCTCTTCCACATTGGCAAAACGTTTCTTTTTGAGGAACTTTTTCATCTGGAGGAACAAAAGAAAAGTCCACTCAGGGTGAAATTGGGTGAACCAGGAGAGTAGGACATGGGGGTCATACTGTTTGGGGTTAAAAACTGCTGAACACTCAATTCAGTGTGGGCAGGTGCACGCGTAAATCACCCATTATGAAACAGGAAAATGCGTTGAAACAACTTCAAAAAAAATTCACCCAACCCGAACACAGCCCCTCACAACAACACTAGCTGGTATACTGATGCCGATGGGTTCCTAGAACACTTACCTAGCAGGAAAATCCTGTACTACAAGGGGCCTGTCCTCCAAAAGATAACTCTGTTTTGTTGGGTCCCCTGGTAGGTGAAGAACTCACCAAAATAGAGTAATTGTTAAATGAAATTTATAGGAGGCCATTGGTTTCAACTGAGCTCGTGCACTGGACCCAACACACCAAACCAAAATGCAGTTACCCATCCTGAAGTTCTGTACCACCAAGCTGAAACCAAGTTGTTTATCTGGGCTTCTGATAAATCAGGAGAGAGAGCAACAATAGCCATATCTCCAAACAAGCCCGTTGTAGCCAGCATGAGGAAGTCCTCTCTGCTCTAACTATTACAAAGAAAGTGACTTTGAAATGATCAGTCTTTTTCTTTTCTGTTTCTGCTTTCTTCAGCCCTGATTATAAAATCGGCTTTCCCTGCTTAGTTCATTGGACCATCCATACTATTTTACAGGAAGAAATGCTGCCCAACTTGTGAATATCAAAATATCAAATAAAAGCCAAGGTAGACTATAATTAAATTTGTTGTATTTTGTCTTTTGACAGAGTCAACTTTTATCTTTTCCATTTAAGTTTCCATTGATCTGGCACTACTTATTAAAGTGGTCTTTCTTTCTCTGTCTAATTGTAGTGGCCCTCTTTTTGCAACATTAGGTGGCCATGTATGTATTGGCCTGTCCAGGCTATCTTTCTCTAATGGCTATGTGTCTATCCTTTCACCAGTGTCATATTGTTTGATTACTGCTGTCTCACAGACAGTCTTGATAAGTAGCAATGTAAGTCTCTAGCTGTACTCTTCCAATTAAAGATTATGTCAGTTATTCTAGGTCCTATAACCAGAATCAGCATACAAATTTTCAGGAAGAAAGGAAAACTGTCAGCTTTTGATTTTGACTGCATTAAATTTATACCTCATTTAAGGGTAATTGTATATTAAGAATATGGAGATATCCAATCCATGAGCATGAAATATCACTCAATTTATTTTTATATTCTTAAATTTATTTTAGCAATTTCATTGTTTAAAATGTCACACTTTTATTAGATTTATTCCCCTGCATTTAGTCTTTCCTGACCCATCTTATTAAGTGCCCCTCCATGCAGTTCCTCCATATGGCTATCAATATCATATCAATAAATATGGAGCATCTACCCTGTGCAGGGCTCTGTACTAGATGCAGAGTGTACAGCACGGCCAATCTATTTTGGTCCAGTACACAAAACAGATATTAAAAGGATAATCACTAAAATATCACTTCTATTAAAGCACATGTCGGAAAAGTAAAGGGTTCAAATGGGAGTTGATAAAAGAGAGATGAGACAGAATCCACAAAGTGAAGGAGTGTAACTGAGGAATAACCTTTAAAACAAAGACAGCATGGCAATTTCTGAAAGAACTAGAAATTGATCTTCCATATGACCCAGCAATTCCCCTATTGGGAATATACATGGAGGAACTCAAATCATTCTACAAAAAAGATACCTGCACAGGTATGTTTGTTGCAGCTCTATTCACAACAGCCAAAACATGGAACAAACCATGTTGCCCATCAAAGATGGACTGGATTTTTTAAATGTGGTACATATACACAATGGGGTATTATGCAGCCATAAAGAAGGACAAACATATGGACTTTGCAGCAACTTGGATGGATTTAGAGTCAATCATATTCAGTGATCTGTCACAGAAAGAACAGAGTACCATATGTTCTCACTCATAAGTGGACCTTGAACAAATATAATACTATTAGAAAGGGATTGGCAGTTGTGGAAACTGCTAGGGGAGGGAGAGGCATACCTCATCAACAAGGGTTTGTATACCTAACCCTGAATTGTACCTCACATCTTTATAATTTAAAAAAAACCAAGGTCTGAAGTATGAGGTATTTATCACCAGTCATGATGCAAAAATGAGGACAGAGAGACTGTGTGTGTGTGTGTGTGTGTGTGTGTGTGTGTGCACGTGCGCGTGTGCACATGCACGCTTGTTCCAAATGTCCTTTGTAAAAGGAAAAGGGAGGCTTTAGTGATGACTGTGGGAGCAACTGTTAATGATGACAGTGAATTTGAATAATTTGATAAATGTCTAAAAACCATCCCAAGCAATTCAGAAATTATACCCAGTTTTCTGAACTACAATTTCCAGGCTCTTTCTAGCATAACAAATATAATCATATATAAATATTTGAGTATGTTTAATTTATGGGTAAATAAAATTGTATCATACTAGGCATAATGGCTGACACCTGTAATCCCAGAACTTTGGGAGGCTGAAGTGGAAGAATTGCTTGAGTTCAAGAGCTCAAGACTAGCGTGGGCAACATAGTGAGATCCCATACTTACAAAAATATAGCTGGACATGGTAACATACATCAGTCGTCCCAGCTACTCAAGGGGCTTAAAACCCCAACCCCAAAAAAAGGAAATTGTGTCAGTTGATATTTCTGAATACAAAAGATTTCAACTTTCCCTTCACATCCAATTCAAATCCAGATCCAGTTACAAACCAAACCAAGCTATACTTTGATGTGTTCTTCCCTAAACCCTGGGGAAGGAAAGAAAATGTAGGTAATTTTGTGTATGTGTGTGTGTTGCTTTTTGTTTCTTTAAAGTTATGGTTTCACTCTGTCACCCAGCCTGGAGTGCATTGGCATGATCATAGCTTACTGCAGTCTTGGCCTCCCAGGTTCAAGTGATCCTCCAGCCTCAACCTCCTGAGTACCTGGAACTACGGGCATGAACCACCGCATCCAACTAATTTTTTTTGTAGAGATGGGATCTCACTATGTTGTTCAGGCTGGTCTCAGACTCATGGACTCAACCAATCATCTCCCCTTGGCCTCCCAAATGCTGGGATCACAGGTATGAGCCACCATGCCCTGACCTCACTTTTTCACACTAAATATGTGCCTCTCTTGTTCCCTCTTGATTCCTAAGCCTAAGGGTCCACACTTCTTCTCTGCTTCTCCCAAAAAAAACATAAGAAACTGATTAAGGAAAGCTTCCTTCTTATTTTCTATTTAAGTCTCACTCTAGGAAAAAGATACCTGCACACATATGTTTATTGCAGCATTGTTCATGATAGCAAGAACATGGAACCAATCGTGTTGCCCATTGAAAGAGGACTGGGTAAAAAAAAAGTGGTACATACACACAATGGAATATTACACAGCTATAAAGAAGGACAAAATCATGAACTTCACAGCACCCTGGATGAACTTATAGTCTATAATACTGAGTGATCTATCACAGAAACAAAGAACTGAGTATCACATGTTCTCATTCACACAAGCAGACCTTGAACAATTATCATAACACTATAAGAAAGGGATTGGCAGTAGCAGGAAACTGCCAGGGGTTGGGGAGATGGGATTGACAGTAGTGGGAATCTGCTGGGGGGACACACCTCATCAACAAGGGTACCTGCAAAGTGAACATTTGTATACCTAACCCTGAATTGTACCCCACATCTTTAAAATAAAGTAAAATTTTTTAAAGTCTCAAGGTTTTTCACATTTTGAGACTGATTCTTCAACACTTTTAATGAATACTTTTTACTGCATAAGTTAAAAATAAAACTTCAAAGTTCTCATATTCAGATGTACTTTTGGTCATTTGGACAATATCCTTTAAGATCTTCATATATTCCCCAAATTTTGTACTTCATTGTCCAGAAAGGAAAATGATAATAGATTTGGGGACTCTGAAACCTAGGAGAAAGAGTATGTATGTCACCAGAAGTGAATGACTGGGGTGCATGAGGATAGAAGAGGGTCAGATCTAAGCTTTCAGAAACATGTGCCCCACTTCAGAGAGGTCCCACAGAGTCTGATGCAAGGACCATGCTGGAGGAATAACTCAATTTCAGGAATAACTCTAAGGGGCTCCATGCCAGTCATCTGTGGCTGTGCCAGACCTAAAAACAATTCCAGCTTCAAGAGGAGAACTTGCCTGGACTGGTTTGAAACCCTAAGTCACTTCCTTCAACTCCTGACTCCTCTTATGTCTCCTGATATCAGTTGTGCAAGCATTCATGGGATGGCAAGTATCCAACGGTGCTTGGTCTCCAAACTTCATCCATATCAATATTTTTCAAATTAATTGAGAAGAATATCAAAAATGAATCTCAAGAATCAGCAAACACTAAAACTCAAGAGAATCCCTGGATACATACAGAGTGAGTAGGAAACACTCTTGACCAGGCAGGTAACACTGTATCAGGGACTCTGCTGCTTTTAAGTTCTGAGTGCAGCCTTTGGTGAGGATGAGAGAGTAGTGAAAGACTCCAGGCAGCTCAATTTCCCTGCAGGAGTATTTTCAAGCTGCAAACAGAGGGCACTGATACTCTGGAAGTACTGCTAAAGCAATCAGGAAACCCATCCCCCCTCTGCATCCCCACAAAGAGCTCACAATGGGGGAAAGCATCTGGCTGGCCTGAACAGGGGAAAACTTTGTATGAAAAGTCACTTTGAGTCCTGACCACCGCCCAGCAAGAATAGTGGAGCCAGAATAGCTGCCCCTTTCTCTCCCTCTGTGTGAATATTTTAAATGGTAGAAAAGGCCCAAGGACAGCAAGACTATCTAACTACAAAATGACAAAGCTAAAAAATAATAATAAAGAGAGAGGAGTTGGTCCTCACAGATGAGGAAAAACCAGCACAAAAACACCAACAATCCCCAAAGCCTTAAAGAGGCATCACCTACAAAAGCACTTCCCAGGCCCCAAACAATGGAATCCACCCAGAATGACCTCTTCATGATGACAGGCACAGAATTCAGAGAATGGATGGCAAAAATTAGTTAAGAAAACCATGAGAAGTTGGAAGCAAAGATCACCCAGGAAATAAAATCAGTTCAGGAAATAAAAGTTGAACTGGACAATATGAGAAAGGTCCAAGCCAAAATCCTGGAGATGTAGAATTTATTTCTAGAATTTCAAAGCATAATGACAGGCCTAGGAAGCAGAATCGGTTAGGCACAGGAAAAAATATCAGAGTTTGAAAATCAAAATATTGAACTAACTCAGTCTTACAAAAACAAGGAGAAAAAGTCTAAAAAGGATGAGCAATGCCTATCAGTGCTGCACGATTATGTAAAGAGAAAAAATCTATGATTTGTATCTCCAAAACAGAAGGAGAAACTGAGAATGCCCTGGAATAAACCTTCCAAGAGATCATCCAAGAAAATTTCCCATATCTCATTAGAGAAGTGATCCTCCAAACACAAGAGAGTCAGAGAATCCCTGCAAGGTATTACATGAGAAAACTATCCCCAAGACACATAGTAATCTATCTTTACAAGGTAAGCATGAAAGAAAAAAAATCCTAAAGGCAGCTAAAGAGAAGGGACAAACCATCCACTGGGGAAGACTCATCAGCATTTCAGCAGAAACCCTATAATTCAGAAAGGACTGGATTTAACATTCTTGAAGAGAAGAAATTCCATCCAAGAATGACCTACCCCACCAAGCTAAGTTTCATCAATGATGAAGATTTAGAATCCTTCCCAGACCCCAATTCCTAAAAGAATACACCACCACCAGACCAGTCCCTTAGCAGTTCCTTTAAAAAGTTTTGAGCTCAGTAATGAAATAATGGTTCCACCCATTTCAAAAGCATAGGCGTGTGCAGAGTTAACAGAGCATACATATAACCCACAAAGTATGAAGAGGAAGAAGGAGGAGGAGGAGGAGGAGGAGAGGAGGAGGAGGAGAAACAGCAACCTCTTAAGAGCATTATGTCAGGGATAAACCCTCAGATATCAATAATTAACTTGAACCTGAATGGGCCGAATGTACCATTAAAAAGGCATAGAGATAGGTTTCCTGCTGCCTCCAGACACCCACAGGCTCAAAGTAAGGGACTGAAAAAAGATCTTCCAGGCAGGTGAAAAACAAAAAAGGACAGTGACAGCTATTCTCATATCAAACAAAACACACTTCAAACCAATAAAAGTTAAAAAGGACATGGAAAGACACTACATAATGATAAAATATTCAATCCATTGACAAGAAATATTCATCTTAAACACATATGCATCCAAGACAGAAACACCAGAATTTATAAAACAATTGCTATGTAAGCTAAGAAAGGACATAGACAGCCATGTAATCATAGTCAGACTTTAATACCCTGCTAACAGCCCTAGATATATTATTGAGGCAAAAGGCAACAAAGAGATACAGAACCTTAACTCAACACTCAATCAATTGGACCTAATAGACTACTACAGAACACTCCACCCCACAACAAAAGAGTATACATTCTATTCATCAACACATAGAACATACTCCAAGATTGATCACAATTTCAGGCATAAATCAAGTATGCACAAATTTCAAAAGGTTGAAATAATACCAAGCATCTTATCAGATCACAGTGAAATACAAATAAATATACCCATCAACAAGAGCCCCCCTGTACAAAACACACAAATACATAGAAACTAAACAACATGCTGCTGAATGAATTTGGGGTCAACACAGAATTCAAGACAGAAATTTTTAAATTCTCATGAAAACAAACACATAATATATCAAAACCTCTGAGATATCATGAAACAAGTGTTGAGAAGGAAGCTTAAAATAGAGGGATCACAAATAAACAGCCTAACATCACACTTAAGGGAGATGGAAAGACAAGAGCAATTAAATCCTAATCTCAGTTTTTAAAAATACAGATTGAAAAGATGAAGTCATAAATGCAGGAAATAGAAGACAAAAATAGCATACAAAAGACCAAGAAGACAAAAAGTTACTTCTTTGAAAGGTTAAAGAAGATTGACAGGCTCCTGACCAGATTGACTAAAAAAGAGACAGAAAATCTGAACAAGCACAATTAGAAATGAAAAAGGCAATGTCACAACTGACTCTGAAGAAATTTGAACAATTATCAGAGATTACTATGAATATCTGTATGCAAGTAAACTAGAAAATCTAGAGGAAATGGAGGGTTTCCTGGCATCACACAACCTCCCAAGGCTGAAATAAGATATTAAACCCCTAAACAGATCAAAAACAATCAAAAAAATTTACTTAATTATAAGAAACTTCTATGTACCAAAAAAAAAAAAGCCCTGGACCAGGAGGTTTCTCAGTTGAGTTCTACAAGAGGAAACAGCTAATAATAATCTTTTTTTTTTAACTTTCAACTTTTTTATTTTAAAATTGTAGGGTACAATTCAGGGTTAGGTATACAAATATCCATTATGCAGCTACCCTTGTTGATGAGGTGTGCTCCAACCTCCCCAGGTAGATTCCCACTACTGCCAGTCCCACATCCCACCCACCCCCCAACCATGCAGTTTCCCACTACTGTCAATCTATTTCTTATCATACTGTGGTGGTTGTTCAAGGTCCACTTATGAGTGAAAACATGTGATACTCAGTACTTTGTTTCTGTGAAAGATCACTCAGTATTATAGATTCTAATTCCATCCAGATTGCTGTGAAGTTCATGATTTTGTTCTTCTTTATGGTTGCATAATATTCCATTGTGTATATGTACCACATTTTTTTATCCAACCCTCTTTTGATGGGCAGCATGGTTGGTTCCCTATTCTTGTTATTGTGAACAATGCTGCAATATACGTACATGTGCTGGTATCTTTTTAATAGAGTGATTTGAGTTCTTCTGGGTATAACCCAGTAGGGGGATTGTAGGGTCATATGGAAGGTCGATTTTTAGAACATTTAGGAATTGCCACACTGCTTTCCACAGAGGCTGTACTAGTTTACACTCCCACCAACAGTGTAGAAGTGTTCCCTTTTCACCACATTCTCTTCAGCATCTGTTATTTTTGAGTTATTGATGATGGTCATTCTGGTTGGAGTTAGGTGGTATTTCAGCGTAGTTTTAATCAGCATTTCTTTGATGAATAGTGAGGCCATATTTTCAAGTATCTGGTGGCTGCTCGTATATCTTCTTTTCAGAACTGTCTATTAATATCTTTTGCCCACTTTGTAATGGGGCTGTTTGTTTTTTTCTTTTCATCATATTTTAGTTCCTTGTAGATCCTAGATGTTAGGCCTTTGTCAGACATACAGTTGGTCAATATTTTTTCCCACTCCCTGCTCTCTTGATGGTGTCTTTGGCTCTGCAGAAGCTTGTAAGTTTGATGAGATCCCACTTGTCTATCTTATCTCTTAAGCATGAGAACTTGGAGTTTTAATCAGGAATTGGTTGCCCATTCCAATATCCAAAAGGGTGTCTCCTGCATTTACTAAGGTTCTTATAGTTTGAGGTTTTACATTTAAGTCTCTGATCCATTTAGATTTGATTTTTGTGTATGGGGATATGTAGGGGGTCCTGTTTCAATCTTCTGCATGTGGTCAGCCAGACTGAATAGGTTCTCCTCTCCCCAGTGGTTGATGGTAGAGACTTTGTTGAAAATGAGTTGGTGGAGAAATTGAGGTTTTGCTTCTGGAATCTCATTTCTATTCTATTGGTCTATATCTGTTCTTGTACCAATACCAGGCTGTTTTGATTATTGTAGTTTTATAATAAAGTTTAAAGTCTGAGAGTGTGATACCTCCTGCTTTGTTTTTGTTTTGTTTTATTTTTGTTTTTGCTGAGGATTGTTTTGGCTACTCTTGGTCATTTATGTTTCCATATAATTCCTGTATTGTTGTTTCTAGGTCTGAGAAGAATGTTGCTGGTAATTTGAGGGGCATTGCATTAAATTTGTAGATTGCCTTAGGTAGAATGGACATCTTAACAATGTTGATTCTTTCAATCCATGAGTACGGAATATTTTTCTACTTGTTTGTGTTATCTTTGATTTCTTTGAGTAGTGTTTTGTAGTTTTCATTGTAAGGCCACTTCACATCTCGGGTTAGGAAGATGCCAAGGTATTTCATTTTTTTGTGGCTATTGTGAATGGAATTGTGCTTTTTATTTGATTTTCTGTTTATTATTGGTGTATATAAAAGTGATTGTCTTTTGTATATTTATTTTATACCCTGAGACTTTGTCAAAGTGCTTTATCAGTGCATGAGGTCTTTGACAGTTTCTGTTGTGTTTTCAAGGTATAGAATCATGTCATCTGAAAGAGGGATAACTTGACTTTCTCTCTTCCTATTCGGATACCTCTGATCACCTTCTCTTCTCAGATTGCTCTAGCTAGGACTTCCAAAACTATGTTGAACAGGAGGGATGAGAGTGGGCATCCTTTTCTTGTTCCAGCTGTCAGGGAAAATGGTTCCAATGGTAGCAGTATGCTGGTTGTGGGTTTCTCGTAGATGGTGCTTACTATTTTGAGGTATATTCCATCTATGCCTAGATGTTTGAGGGTTTTTATCAGAATGGATGCTGGATTTTATCAAAAGCTTTTTCTGCATCTAATAATATAATCATGTGGTTTTAGTTTTTACGTCTGTTGATTTACTTAATTACATTTATGGTCTTACAAATGTTGAACCAGTCTTGCATCCCAGGGCTGAAGCCTACTTGCTCATGGTGGATGATTTTGAGATGTGTTGTTAAATCCAGTTTGCTAGAATCTTGTTGAGAATTTTAGCATCTATGTTCATCAAGAATACTGGGCTGTAGTTCTCTTTCTTTGTTGGATCTTTACCTGACTTGGGTAACAATGTGATGTTAGCTTCATAAAATGATTTGGGGAGAGTTCCATCTTTCTCTATCACTTGGAATACTTCCAATAGGATTGGTATAAGTTCCTCCTTGTATCTTTGTAGAATTTTGCTGGAAAGCCATCTGGTCCAGGGCTTTTTTTTTTTTTTTTTTTTTTTTTTTTTTGTAGGTTGTTTTCTTATGGCATTATCAATTTCCTTGATTGTTATTGGTCTACTAGGGTCTTGATTTCTTCTTGTTTCAACCAGGAGAAGTTTTGTGATGTCAGAAAGTCCTCTATCTCCTTTAGGTTTTCAAGTTTGTTTCCATACAAGTGTACATAGTAATCTCTGATAATCTTTTGTATCTCGTCAGGGTCAGTTGTGACTTCATCTTTTGTGTTTCTGATAGGGTTTATTTGGGCTTTTTTCTCTTTTTCTTGGTCAGTCTATCTAGGGGACCATCAACCTTGTTTATCCTTTCAAAGAACCAGCCTTTTGTTTCATTTATTTTTTGTATTATCTTTTTGTCTTCTATGTCCCAGATATGGGCTTTTATTTTGCTGATCTGGATTCTTCTGCTGAAGTTAGGGTTTTGGTTGTCTTGCTTTTCCAGCTTCCTTAGGAGACTTGTTAGGCTGTTAACTTGTGATCTTTCCATTTTCTTCATATGTATTCATAGAGATATGAATTCCCTCTTACTACTGTTTCCATGTCATCCCAGAGATTTTGGTAAGATGTTTCTTCATTTTTTGGTTCCAGGTATTTTTTAATCTCTGTTTTGATTTCCATGTTTACCCAGGAGTTACTTAGCATCATGCTTTTTAGTGTCCATGACTTTGTGGATTTTGATGAAACTTTGTTTGTGTTGATATTTATTTTTATTCCACTTTGGTCTGATAAGGTGTATGGCAGAATTTCAATCTTAATAAATTTTTTATGCTTGATTTATGGCCAAGGATTGATCTATCTTAGAGTATGTTCAATGCAGTGATGAGTAGTTGTATATCTGTGGTCATTGGGTGGAGTGTTCTGTAGGCATCCATTAATCTATATGGTCAAGAGTCACATTGAGGTTCCAGATTTCCTTGCTGATTTTTTGTCTTGATGATTTTTCTAGGGTTGTGAGTGGGGTATTAAAGTCCCCTGCTATGATATTGTTAGAGTCAATCACTCTATGAGAAAGATACCTGGACACATATGTTTATCACAGCATTGTTCACCACAGCAAGATCATGGAACAGACCATGCTGTCCATCAAAAGAGGACTGGATTTTTTAAGTGTGGTACACATACACAATGAAATATTACACAGCCATAAAAAAGAACAAAATCATGAACTTTGCAGCAACTTGGATGGAATTAGAGTTTATAATACTGAGTGATCTCTCACAGAAACAAAGATCTGAGCATCACATGTTCTTACTCATAAGTGGACCTTAAACAACTACCATAATACTATAAGAAAAGGATTGACAGTGGTGGAAAACTATGGGGGTACAGGGAGGAGAAGGGAGGTGGAATTAACAATAGTCAATATCTGTCTGGGGAAAGGGAGGCACACCTTGTGAACAAGGGTAACTGCACAATGAATATTTGTATACCTAACCCTTAACTGTACCCCACAATTGTAAAATAAAAAATATATGTTAAAAAATATATACTTTTTTAAAAAGTTTGCCTAGAAGCTGCTTTTTATGAAAGTTGATGCTCCTATGTTGGGTGCATATATGTTTAGGATGGATATTTCTTGTTGATGGAGTGGACCTTTTATCATAATATAGTGACCTTCTGTATCTTTTTTAGTTTAGATAGCTTAAAGGATATTTTGTCTGATATTAACATCATAACCCTTGCTTTCTTTTGTGTTTTATTCCCCTGAAATTTTCCTTCCCATCCTCTTACTTTGAGTCTGTTAGTGTCCTTTCCGGTGAGATGAGTCTCTTGGAGACAATGTATTGTTGCCTCATGATATTTTACCCATTTTGTCATTCTATGACTTTTCAATGGTACATGTAGTCCATTGACATTCAGGCTAATTATTGAAATGTGAGAGTTTATCCCTGTTATGAGGCTCTTATAGAGTTGTTGTTCCTGTTTGTTGTCTTTCTTTTGATTTTCGGGCTGAGTCGTGAGTGTTTTCCATCTTTTTCCTGCACTCTTGTGAAGAACGTTGCCATTCTTTTTTCCGTTTCTTCCATGTTTAAAGCTTTTCTTAAGTGTTTATTGTAGAACTGGTCTAGACATAGTGTAAGTTCTTAGGGATTGAATGTCTGGGAAATATTTTAATTCTCACTCCCTGATGAAGCTTAGCTTGGCTAGGTAGGTTATTCTTGGGTGGAAATTGTTTATCTTTGAGAACTTTGAAGATTGGGCTCCAAGCTCTCCTAGCCTGAAGTGTTTCTGTAGATAAATCTACTGCTATTCTAATTGGACTTCCCCAGTAGGTACTCTGACCTCTACCTCTTGCTGCCTTTAGGACTTTTTCTTTTATACCTACTTTGTTTAGGTGAATTACTATGTGTCTATGAGTTGGCCTTCTCATTTGTTATCTTACAGGGGTTCTCTGAATCTCTTGTGTTTGGATGGTCACATCACTGATGAGAGGAGGGAAGTTTTTTTGAATAATTTCATGGAACGTTTGTTCCAGGGTGGTCTCTGCATCTCTTTCTGCCTCAGGAAGTTCAATTACTCTTAGGTTTGGCCTCTTGAAATAATCGATCATCACTTGAAGGTTTTGTTCTGTCTTTTTAATCTTCTTTTCTATGCTTTTGACAGTTTGCATTAGTTCTATATTTTGATCCTCAAGCTCTGAGATTCCTTTTTCTGCTTGGCTAATTCTGCTTTTGATGCTTATCAGTTTATTTCATTCACAGTATTCTTTACTGCTGTTATCTCAGTTATCAATCCCTTCATTTTTTCCTCTTGTCTCTCTTCAATTCTATTTATTCTCTCTATTAATGTCTTGATATCTGGATTTGTAGTTTAAGACCAGTCATTCTGGGGGTTCTTCATTGTTTTTGTTCTGAAGTCTGTTTACTCAGTGTCTAACTTCCCAGGAGTCTGTGTGAGACCCATATTCTTCTTTTGGTTTTTCTTCATTTGTGTAGATTTTCTCCCCCACCCCTCAGGTATTTTTCCTCTTCTTTAATTCTGTTGTTCAGGGATGGTAGGATTGCTTTTACTTCTGTTTGCTCAGTCTTCTATTCTTCCTTATGCGGATCCTCTGATTTTGTTCAATTCTGAAGCTGATCTCTGTGTTGGGACATGTACCTTTTGCAGTTTTCAGATTTAATTGAGGGTTTAGGTTTGATTCCAAATCTATCTGCAGATCCCAGTATCCACTGACAGTTGCATGGGCACCCTGGAATCCACTTCCCACTGCCTTACAATCTGTCCATGCAGTGGGGATATAGAGTTGCTCCCTGAAAGCAAAATGAGGTAAGAAAAAGGAAAAGAATGGAAAAAGGAAGGCACTTGGGCAAGACGAAGGTGGAGAGAGAGAAGAGTAAGAAAACAGACAGATGTACCAACTAACAAATGACAACTAAAAATCTTTATGTTGAAGATAGAAGAGTTTAAAAAAACTAAAAGATAAAGATAGAAGAGTTTTAAAAAACTAAAAAATACAGGCAATCATACAAACACACAAAACAACAAAAACCTTCCTATTGATGTATTTTTCCCATACACAAACAGGAAATCTAAAGAAAAATATCAGTAAAATAACAGATACAAAGCAAGTACAAAAAGTTATCAAAAACAGAAAGAAAGAGAAAAAACTAAAACAAAAATGAGCAAAACAAACAGACAAAAAATGAAAACAAGGAACCCAACTCACTCTGGGGTCATTCCAATGTCCTTTCACCTCTAATCTCTAGCTCTCAGCGCAGGCTGATAGTGTTGCTCACAGTTTGGGTCAGATGCCCCAGGTTTACTGTGGAAGGAGGGTGGATCAGATCTGGACTCACCTGGCTTACTGTCTGTTAAGTCTACCACGCAGATCTGACCTTTCTATGTCTGATCCAGCATGGGGGAGGGGCTTCTGTCTCTTCCAGATTGATGAGATTACCTTAGGTGTCAAGTTGGAAGCTGGGCGGAGCTGGGAGGAGCTAGACGGGGCAATGCATGTCTACCTGGTCCTGGGACAGAAAAAATGACTGCAGTGGGCATTTCCTCACTGGGCATGGGGATCCTCTCCAGTTCTCCCTGATCTTCTCTCTCCACAGATAGGATCTGGGGCTCGAGCCAGTTTGATATAACAAGTGATGATGTGGGCCAGGCACCAGGCAATGAAAATCAGCCAGATTCAGCAGGCTTTTCTCAGGAGAGTCCCGTGAACAGCAGACAGTCTTACACACCCGTGACTCCAATCTCAGGGCAGTGGGAGCTTGCAGTTACTTTCAGAGGGGTCCTTGGTACATGAACCTGAGTCTCCCCTCAGACAGACATTCATTCTCCCACAAGCACATGCCTATTCACGCAGAGTGTCTTTATGGACACTTACTTTTGTGGAGACTTTCACAGTCCAACCAGTCTGGTTGCCATCTTGCCAGTATCCCCAGTTATATGCCAATAATAATCTTTTTGAAAGTATTCTAAGTAATTGGAAAGAATGGAAATCTCCCTAGCTTATACTATGAAGCTAATATAATCTGAAAACCCCAAATTGGCAAAGATCCAATTAGGAAAGAGAATTACAGACCAATTTCCTTGATAAATATAGATGCAAAAATTCTCATCAAGAATTTATCCAACAACATATTTAAAGAATCATCCGGAGTTCCAGTAAGATGGTGATGGCATAGGTGGAATTGTGAGATTCTCTGAATGTGAGTTCCCAAAAAGACTCTTACTTTTCTTCCCCCACCTCCTGCCCACCGACAGCCACACTGGTCCGAGGCCCAGGGACCCTTGGTCCCACACAGGGCCGGATACTGTGGCCCCCAGCTGCTGCTGCTCCACTATACGTGGCTTCCATCCACACAGGAGTCTTGGGTCTCGGCTCCCTCCCTGGCTACATCACCTTGCCCAGCTCCCAGCACCAAGACGCCAGTCACCCAGGGAGGCTCTGGGCACCCGCCCCTCAGAGATACCAATTCCATTTCTGGCTAAAGTACCCTGTGAGCAGCCCAGGGCCACTCTCACTGTTCACTGCCTGCCCTTTGGAACTTTGGAGCTCTGAAGCTCTGGGTCCACCCTGGCTGAGGCACTCAGCATGCAACCCCATGCTTGTGTAAGGGAACCTCTTAAGGAGGTGCTGATCGGAGGCTCTCAGCTCCCAAGGAGGGAATTCCCAACCCCCTCCTCCTCCCCAGCCCGCTGGTGGCACCCTGGATCCAGTGTGCAGCTGTGCAGCTGATCCCCGGTGCCTCCCACGCCACCACAGTCCATCATAGTGGATCGCCCGGGGACCCAACGAGCAGAGAGAAAGTATCCGTGAAAGAGAAACTGTCACCTCAGCCATTCTCCAGGCAGAGATTTGCATTGCTCCGCCCACCTATAAGCAGCATCCACCTCAGTTCCTAAGGTAACGTCGCTTAACAGGAGACAAAGCCCCTCCCCTATGCTAAATCAGACAAAGGCAACTAAGCATCACAGACCTCCCAGGCAGCAGGCTAAAACAAAACCCAAGCTGCAAGTAAATTTAGTTGTCTGCACCGAAAACAAAGGGGAGATGCTGGAGATCAGAGCTGAAGAGACTTTAGACACTCAGGAAAGATTCCAGAGCTAGTCTGATTTCTTATTTTGACTTTTGATTTTATCAATTTGACTGTTTTTCCCACTTTTGCTTGCTTCTTGGCTTACACTATCTGTTTGTGTTAGGCAAAATGCATCAAAAGTCATGATTTTATTGGTCTGTCTTTGTACAGTTACCAGTATTATTTAGGGAATTTTGCTTGCATGTTTTTTTCACTTCTCTCCAGGCTTGTGTCTCTTTTTCACCTGTTAGTTGGTATGTATGTCTGTTTTCCCTCTCACTATTCTCTTTCTAACTTCCTATTGACCACCCTTCCTCCTTTATTTTCCACTTTTGTACCTCCTTTTTGTCCGGGGACAAAACCTACATACCACTGCACAGATAGATTATAAGGCAGTGGGAAATAGATCCTAGTGGGCTCATACACCAGTTGGTGGGTGCTGGAACCAGCATATAGATTCTGAATCACAGCTTCCCTCTCAAATAAGCCTCCAAACTGCAAAAAGTACACCCACAGCCCACACTCCAACCTCAAAAGTGAACAAAGTCAGAGGACCCTCATAAGGAAGCACAGGAGATTGCACAAGTGAAGCAAAAGCAATCCCACCTTCCCTGAAAAACAGAACTAAAGAAGGGGAGGGAAGAGGGAGAGAGAGAAAAATCTACACAAGTGAAGAAAAAACAAAAGAAGAATGTGGGTCTCTCCCAGACCCCTGGGAGGGCAGACACTGAGAAAACTGACTTTGGAATGCAAACAATGAAGAGCACCCAGAATGACTGGTCTCAAACTAAAACCTAGATATCAAGACATTAATGGAGGGATTAAAAACAATTGAGGGAAGACAAGAAGAAACTAGGAAGGAGCTATAACTGAGATAACACTTATAAAGAATACTGTGATTGAAATAAATAAAAACTGATAAGCATGGAAAGCAGAATTACCCAAGCAGAAGAAAGAATCTCAGAGCTTGAGGACCAAAATATAGAACTTACCCAAACTGTTAAAAACACAGAAAACAAGCTCAAAAAGACAGAACAAAACCTTCAAGAGATGAGCGATTACTTCAAGAGACTGAACATAAGAGTAATTGGCCTTCCTGAGGCAGAAAGAGAGACAGAAACCACACTGGAACAAACTTTCCATGAGATTATTGAAGTAAACTTCCCTCATCTAAACAGTGATGCAAAAATTCAGACACAAGAGATTCAGAGAACCCCTGCAAGACAACAAATGAGAAGACCAACCCCTAGACACGTAATAATTCACCTAAACAAAGTAGGTATAAAAGAAAAAAACCTAAAGGCAGCAAGAGAAAAAGGCCAGATCACCTACCATGGAAGACAAATTAGAATAGCAGCAGATTTATCTACAAAAACCCTGCAGGCTAGGAGAGCTTGAAGCCCTCTCTCCAAAGTCCTAAAAGATAAACAATTTCAACCAAGAATAACCTACCCAGTCAAATTAAGCTTCATCAGGGAGGGAGAATAAAAATCTTTCCCAGATATGCAATCCCTAAGAATTTAAACTACCACCAGACACCTCTACATGAAACACTTAAGAAAGTACTAAACACAGAAGAAAAGGAAAAAAGAACAATGTTCTTCACAAGAGTACAGGAAAAAGAATAAAAGCCATGTGAACCAACCTCAAAACCAAAAGAAAGACAAAAAACCAGGTGGAAGAACAACAACTCTATAAGAACTCTGTGATAGGGATGAACTCTCACATTTCAATAATTAGCCTGAATGTGAATGGACTAAATGCACCACTGAAAAGACATGGAATCGCAAAATGGATAAAATATTACCAGGCAACAATATACTGCCTTCAAAAGACCCATCTAACTAGAAAGGACATGCACAGACTCAAAGTAAGAGGATGGGAAACAAATTTTCAGGCGAATGGAACACAAAAGAAAGGAGGAGTTGCGATACTAATTTCAGACAAAATACCATTTAAGCTATCAAAAATTAAAAAAGATACAGAGGGCTACTACATAATGATAAAAGGTTCACTCCATCAACAAGAAATATCTATCCTAAACATATGTGCACCCAACATAGGTGCGTCAACTTTCATAAAGCAACTTCTAGGAAAACTAAAGAAAGACATTGACTCTAACACCATCATAACTGGGGACTTTAATACCCCACTCACAACCCTAGACAGATCATCAGGACAAAAAATCAACAAGGAGATCCGGAACCTCAATGAGACTCTGGACCAAATGGACATAATTGATACCTACAGAACATTCCATTCAAAGACCACAGAATACACATTCTACTCATCACCACATGGAGCATATTCTAAGATCAACCACATACTTGGCCATAAATCAAGCATAAGCAAATTTAAAAGGAATGAAATTTTACCATCCACCTTCTCAGACCACAGTGGAATGAAAATAAGCATTAATACCAACAAGGTCCGCCCAATCCCACAAAGACATGGACACTAAACAGCATGATGTTAAACAACTCCTGGGTCAATGATGAAATCAAAACAGAGATCAAAAGATACCTGTAAACAAATGAAAATGAAGAAACATCTAACCAAAATCTCTGGGACACCATGAAATCTGTAGTAAGAGGGGAATTTATATCCCTACAAATGCACAGGAAGAAAATAGAAGGATCACAAAATAACAACCTAACAAACCACCTAAGGAAGCTAGAAAAACAAGACCACAAAAACCCTAATTTCAGCCAAAGAATCCAGATCACCAAAATAAAAGCCCAAATTCAGGACATAAAAGACAAAAAGATAATACCAAAAAATCAATTAAACAAAAAGCTTGTTTTTTGAAAAGATAAACAAGATTGATGATCCCCTAGCTAGACTGACCAAGAAAAAGAGAGAAAAAACCCAAATAAGCACAATCAGAAACACAAAAGATGAAATCACATCTGACTCTGAAGAAATGCAAAAGATCATTAGAGACTACTATGTACACTTGTATGGAAACAAACTTGAAAAACTTAAGGAAATGGAGAACTTTCTGACATCACACAATCTGCATAGGTTGAAGCAAGAAGAAATTGAGACCCTAAATAGACCAATAACAATCAAGGAAATTGAGTATGTAATAAGAAAACTACCTACAAAAAAAAGCCCAGGCCCAGATGGCATTCCTGCAGAATTCTAAAAGATGTTTAAGGAGGAGTTGATACCAATCCTACTAAAGGTATTCCAGACGATTGAGAAAGATGGAACTCTCCCCAAATCATTTTATGAAGCTAACATCACATTGATACCCAAGCCATGTAAAGACCCAACAAAGAAAGAGAACTACAAGCCAATATCTTTGATGAACATAGATGCTAAAATTCTCAACAAGATCCTAGCAAACCTGATTCAACAACACATCTCAAAAATCATCCATCATGACCAATTAGGCTTATCCCTGGGATGCAAGACTGGTTCAACATTTGTAAAACCATAAATGTAATTAAATACATCAACAGATGTGAAAACAAAAACCACACGATTATATCATTAGATGCAGAAAAAGCTTTTGATAAAATCCAGCACCCCTTCTTCATAAAAACCCTCGAACACCTAGGCATATGGGGAACATACCTCAAAATAGTAAAAGCCATCTACGAGCAATCCACAGACAGCATACTCCCAAATGGACTAAAACTGGAACCATTTCCCCAGAAAACTGAAACAATACAAGGATACCCACTCTAACCCCTCCTGTTCAATATAGTATTGGAAGTCCTGGCTAGAGCAATCAGAGAAGAGAAGGCAATCAGGAGTATCCAAATAGGAAAAGAGGAAGCAAGTTATCTCTCTTTGCAGATGACATGATTGTGTACCTTGAAAACCCAAGAGAATCTGTCAAAAACTTCTTTACACTGATATAGGCCTTTGGCAAAGTCTCAGGATATAAAAGAAATGTGGAAAAAACAATCGCATTTCTTTACCAATAATAATTTATTTACCAATAATAAACAAAGAGAAACCCAAATAAAAAGCACAATTCCATTCACAATAGCCACAAAAAAATGAAATACCTTGGCATCTTCCTAACCAGAGATGTGAAAGACCTTTACAATGAAAATTACAAAACACTGTTCAAAGAAATCAAAGATGACAAAAACAGGTAGAAAAATATCCCATGCTTATGGATTAGAAGAATCAACATTGTGAAGATGTCCATCCTACCTAAGGCAATCTACAGATTTAATGCAATACCCATCAAATTACCAGCAACATTCTTCTCAGTCCTAGAAAAAACACAGGAATTCATACGGAAACACAAACAACCAAGAATAGCCAGAACAATCCTCAGCAAAAAAAAAAAAAAAAAAAAAAGCAGGTGATATCACATTACCAGACTTCAAACTTTACTATAAAACTAAAATCATCAAAACAGCTTGGTACTGGTATAGGAACAGAAATATAGATCAATGGAATAGAATTGAGATTCCAGAAGCAAAACCTCAATTGCTCAACCAACTCATCTTCGACAAAGCCTTCACCACCTACCACTGGGGAGAGGAGAACCTATTCACTAAATGGTGCTCGGAAAACTGGCTGATCACATGCAGAAGATTAAAACAGAACCCCTATCTATCCCCATACACAAAAATTAACTCCAAATGGATCAGGGACCTAAATGCAAAACTTCAAACCATAAGAACTTTAGAAAATGAAGGGCATACCCTCATGGAAATTGGAACTGTCATCCAATTCTTGAACAAAACCTGAAACCCACAGGCCATAAGGGATAAGATAGACAAGTGGGACCTCATTAAACTGACAAGCTTCTGCAACGCCAAAGAAACCCTCAAGAGAGCAGGGAGACAGCCTACAGACTGGGAAACAGAATTTGCCAACTCCAGGTCTGACAAAGGCTTAACATCTTGGATCTACAAGGAACTCAAACATGCTGAAAAAAAACAACAAACAACTCCATTATAAATGGGCAAAAGATATGAACAGACACTTCTCAAAAGAAGACATCCAAGCAACCAACAGACACATGAAGAAATGCTCAAGCTCACTAATCATCAGGGAGATGCAAATCAAAACCACACTGAGATACCACCTAACTCCAGTCAGAATGGCCATTATCAATAACTCAAATAATAACATTTGCTGGAGAGGGTATGACGAAAAGGGAACATTTCTACACTGTTGGTGGGAGTGTAAAACTAGTGCAACCTCTGTGGAAAGTAGTGTGGTGATTCCTAAAAGCTCTAAATATCAGCCTCCCATATGACCCCGCAATCCCCCTACTGGGAATATACCCTGAAGAACTCAAATCACTCTATGAAAAAGATACCCACACACGTATGTTTATCGCAGCATCGTTCACAATAGCAAGATCCTGGAAGCAACCATGCTGTCCATCAAAAGAAGTCTGGATTTTAAAAATGTGGTACGTATACATGATGGAATACTACATAGCCATAAAAAAGAACAAAATCATGAATTTTGCAGCAACCTGGATGGAACTAGAGTCTGTAATTCTGAGTGACCTAAAAAGAAACAAAGATCTGAGTATCACATGTTCTCACTCATATAGTGGACCTTGATCATCCAATGTGTTACCATAAGGAAATGACTAACAGTGGTGGGAAACCATAGTGGGGGAGGGGAAGGAAGATGGGATTAATGGTAGTAAATATCTGTCTGGGGTTGGGGAGGGTGCCTGAACAAAGCATATTTGTATACCTAACCCTTAACTGTACCCCACAATATCATAATAAAAAATATTGATTATTTAAAAAAGAATAAATAAATATACTGATTTCTATTTAAATGTTTTGGATGAGAAGGTACTGTTGTCAAAACCACTGGAAGCATAACTAGGCAAGAGAAATATATTATCTTTTGTCTTCAACATTCTCTTGTTACCTGAATATTCACTCTAAGGTCATCAAGTGATCCGTGATGACCTGTTTCTCCCACCGAGGAATCTTAGACGTCAGCTATTGGAAACATGGGCATTCTTGGGCTCCTCTTTCGGATCTAGGCTGCACTGCTTCTCTCTCTAAAAGTGTTGGTTCATTCATGGTTTGCAGATGTCCAGACCGCTCAGTCTGTGTGTGTCTCACTGGGTAGTGACCTTGGGACCCTGAGCCCTTGTCTCTGTTTCTCTTGCTCTGTATCTGTTGAATTTATGTCGTACAATCTCTCCTTTAGACCCTCTCCTTCTAAGAGGACTAGAACCACACTGTATTTGCCAGTGGTTTCTGGTGAGAAGTAGCTTTTCATGGATACAACCTCTGGAAATTTCTGCCCTTTAAAAACTACTGAGGTCCCACCAGGGACCTGTATTAGTAGTGTACTCTCTCACAACATGCAACATGTCCATGGTAGTGTCAATTCAATGCACTGAAATTGATGCAGTAGGACTTAGGATAATAAAGAGCCAAGATTACCCAGTGACTCGAGAAGAATTTTGGTCACATCTTTAGAGTCATCATCTGCCAGTATTCTTAACATCACTGTTTATGCCTAATTGTATTGACTAGTATCCATTTTGGAGATGGGAGTTGGAGCCTCTCCTTGTGCAGTTCAGGAAATAGTGAGAGTGGAGGCTGCCGAAACCAGTGCTCAATCTGAATAATTCTGAGATTTGTCCCCAAGAAAAGGGAAACCTGGTCACCCCAGCATCCACAGAAGTGACTCTTACACCTAAGTCAAGTTTCTGATTGGAATTTTCCATTGACTATCAAATGCAGGATTACTGTAGTATTTTGGTTACTTCTGTATCATGTGTTCTGAATAGGTTCCATTTGTATTTTTTAGTTTAAAAAGTTAAAGATTTCAAGTTATCATGGTGCATTTCTAGGCTCCCAGAGAGGGGACCGCACCCCATTCTCTGTACCAAATCTCCTTCCTTTTACTCATAGATTCAGTGGTTTCTCCTTGCTGAAATACTTGCTACTGCTGTTGCAGGACATATTAAGCAAGAAAAGATCTGGCCTAAACTCTCAGGGATTGGCACCTAAAATCCAGTTGCAGATAGCAGGAACCAACCTGCAAGATTAAAGAGTGCTGTAGACCACATAGCCCTCCACCCACCCAATCAGATCTTGAGGGATGGGCCCTCAGTAACATCTGCATACCTAACTTCCTTCCTGAACACATAGACTTCTGCCAGGTTCTTACCTGTCATTTTGGAGAGACTCTCTGAAACCAAATGGAACTAATACCAGGATGCCACCAGGATAATGATTCAGCCTATTTAGCACTTGTTCCAAAGGGAATCCCCAGACAGTAGGAAATACCAAAGCTCTCATCTGTGTCACATTCTAGGCAGAACTCCCAGCATGTAGGGGATGTGGGAATGCCTTCCCTGTGACTGGTCTAGGGGCGCCTGGGTTCAGGGCCTGCTCATCTGTCTGGAGTGGCTGTCCCAGGACTTAGAGAGGTTCCTGGGTTAGAAGTTGGGATGTCTGGATCCAGTTCAGATCATGTTTGTGACAGCGGGTCCTGATGCCATGGTCTTCCTCATGTAGATGGGCCTAAGGTGAGAAAATACAACCACTGGGGTCTTGAGTAAACTCTTATTTCTCAGGAGACCATGAGCATCCTCTGGCCCTGGAAAGACATGGGGTCCCTAACAAATGGGAACATGACAGTGCCTGATGCAGCCTGGTGTCTGTCCTCACAGAACTCTAGAAACAAGAGACAAGGAAGACTTGTCCCCAGACAGTGATAACCCAGAGTGGGCAGCTCTAGGATGGGTAAGCAGCTGCTTTCGGAATTTGATAGGGGTTTTCTTGCCCCATGATGCATGTTGACAAAATCTTTGGCTCTGTAATTGTGATTGAGTTCAGAAGAAATAATGCACAGGCACATATGTCTGTAGCATAGATTTTCTCCCTCACATTGGACAGTGTTGGCAACCCCTCATCACCACCCTGGGAGAAGGCTCAGGCTTGGTCCAGTGAGAAGCAAGTGGAAAAGGGGGAGGTCGCTTTGGCTATGTTTGCCCATGACATGGGTCAGTATGAGGCTTCCTCCATGTGGGCTAGGTTCTGGATAGTCTGATCCTCCTTCTATCACCAAGAGAGGGAGTGCATAATGAGTCCACATGAGCAGCAGAAGTGACTGAAGAGGAACTGGAAAGCTGTCAAACGTCTGAAATCAGAACTTCCTCTTCCACAGGAGATGAACAGAGTAACTGACAAACAGCTTATTTGACCCTTTGTGAAAAATGTGGAGGAAAGGTTCCAACTCAGGGCAGGCTGAGCCCAAAGCCTCACAACTGCTGGGTAGGGGTTGCTCAGGGTCCCCAGAACCCTGGACAAAAGAGTCTACTTCTACCTCGGGGAAACTGCTCAAGTATTTCTGCTACAGCAGCCTCCTCCCTGGTTTCCTGCCTCCTGTCTGGAGGATGGAGGGCCCCTTCTGCCCTCCCACTGCCCCACCCTCTGGGAATACACCCCCCCATTTTGACCTCGCCCTGCTGTCTTTTCCTGGGCCTGAATCAGCTGCCCTAAGTTGGACCAGGCTCAGGCCAAGGGGCATCGGAATGGGTTCCTCCCTCTTCAGAGATGCCAACTCCATCCCTGAGGAATGTTCAGCTCCCTGGAGCTGACTGGTGTCCAGACACAAATTCAACCCTCTTTTTGGGAGGAGCACCAGAACGATTATTAACACTGACTTCAGCCTCCCAAGGAGGTACCTGGGACTGAGACTGTAAGAGCTGAACCCATTTTGGGGGACAGATGATGGAGCAGATAAAACAGTGGTTTTTAGGAAGAAGAAGGTGGTTCCAGGCCAAGAATCTCTTCCCTTCTAGTGATTAGTAACTGTTTGGCTGTGACTCACTAGCAATACAAGTATTACATCATCTGCGGTTTGCAACAATTCAAAAGCAATTAGTTAAACACTGATGGATAAGAAACAGTACTGGGCACACTCTCGTATTTTTTCTCTTCTGTTTTAATTTGTAAGACATTCATGATGACAAACAGCTTGGCTCACAACCTGAACATGTGGAGAGCACTGCTCTGCCTTGCAACTGCAGGGAAAAGGAGGCCGGAAGAGCAGCGTGGGGAATGGGGTTTAGGGAGTGTATGCTCACCTCACCCACCCGGGGGAAGTTGCACGGGTATTTCTGCTACAGCAACCCTCTCCCTGGTCTCCTGCCTCCTGTCTCAACTCTCCTTCCTGCCCCCCTCCCAGCAGAAGAACACGGGGATTGTCCACAAACACAAGTCTGTCTGATCACTTCTATTCCCTGCTTATGATCTGTCTATGGCTTCCAGTGCATGGAGGATAAAGTCCACTTCTCATGGAGACATGGCCCTGCCACCCCAGCACACTCTCCTTCCCCAAGTCTTCACCCTCTATGGGCTCCACTTTACTGAAATAGTCAGTTTTAATTCATTCTGCATAGAACTCAGCCCATTGGGCACTGTGGTTCTCTGCCATCTGTGACATCTTCTGTTCACAGATTGACTGTGGCTGTGACCCATTTTACACACCCAACCTGCAGCATTGCTGAGTCATCAGTGAACCAGCATAAGCAAAAGGTGTCAGAGTCTTGTGCATCCTGTCATCATCATCCCCATTTTGCCCTGGGGTGGCAACTCCTTGTGTGGAATAGGCATCGTTCTGCCAGCAGGATAGCTGGCCGCCTTTACTTGCAGCCTGCTGACTGCTTCTCTTCCTGAGTGGGCCCTATCTTGAAGGCACCACTTCCATTTAATGATGCTGCACTCTTATGTCCAGGCTGCTGTTGGCCCAGGGCAAGGTGGTTATTTCTGGTCAGAGTATGATTTCAGCTTGCTGACTCAGCCTTTCTGATTCCACCAGGGCCCAGTAGCAGGTCAAAATCTGCTTTCCAAAAGGAATGCAATGAATGGTCACTTCTGGGAACCTGGGAGTCCAGAAACCTTGGGGTCATCAGACCCTGGTGGCTTTTCCTTTGGGCCAAAGTCTCCAACATGCATGACCTCCTAGCTCTGAGATGTGCAATCTGAACAGAATGGTGAGCTCCAGAGGCCCCCATGGCATGGCCTGAGTGACAGCAAGCTAGTGGACTGAAGTGTCTTGTCCTCCCAGAATGCCCAGTGAAAAGCAGCTACGTCCATGATGGTCTGATGCAGAGGGATCACAAAATGCTCAGGTAGAG
Source organism: Carlito syrichta (assembly GCF_000164805.1). Classification (NCBI taxonomy): domain Eukaryota; kingdom Metazoa; phylum Chordata; class Mammalia; order Primates; family Tarsiidae; genus Carlito; species Carlito syrichta. Next base: position 104,682 of record NW_007255517.1, read on the forward strand.
TCTATGTTGTCTCTAGTATAAAGCCTGAAGAGGTGTTGGGCCTTCTTTTTCATGGTTGGCTTGTTAAAGTGAACCATTTTCGGTGTGGACCTGGTGTTGATGGACTCTGGCACTGTTGGTGTCAGTGTCTCTACTACACCAATTGGTCCTTGATAGTCAATTGTCCAATTCAGGCCTGCAGACTTTCTTAACTGACTAAACCAAAGTGTTAAAGAGCAGATATTGTCACTGGAAACAACCTCTTGGACCAGACATTGGATGAGAAGAGGAAAGCCTTTCTGTCCCCCAGAAATATGATATCAGTTTCTTGTACTGTTTTGTGAGGTTTTCGGAGGTATAGTGGCTCTCAACTATGAACTCATTCCATTGTGACAGCGAAAACATTTCTCACCAGATGCAGTGGCTCACGCCTGTAACCCCAGGACTTTGGGAGGCAGAGGTGACAGGATTGCCTGAGCCCAGGTGTTCAACACAGCCTGGGCAACTTGGTGAGACCTCATCTCTACAGTAAATCTGGCATGATGGTGCACATCTGGCATTTTGGTGTGCACCTATGATTCCAACTACTTGGAAGTCTAATGCAAAAGGGTCGCTTGAGCCCCACAGATCATGGCAGCAGTGGCCGTGAGCATGCCAGTGCACTCCAGTCTGGACAATAGAATGAGACTGAATTTTTTTTAAAAGTTTCTCATAACCTCTTGTTGCTTCAGACTGGCACCTGTGGACATTTTATTGTAGCAGCTCTTGGGTTTACCACCTGCTTTTTTTTCTTTTTGTATTTTAATTGTCACCACCCATTAGGTCTCAACCCCATTTTGATGTCACGTTGGCAGAAAGCAGTAAAGCTTTTTAATCACTTTACCAAGCACTTTGAGGCTAAGTATTGCATGAAACAGTCAATTCCTGTAACACACTCAGCTGAAGGAAACATGACACTGGTGTGTGACATGCACCAAAGAGCATCATAATCATGCAAGCACCTCCCTATGACCATCCCCTTAATTCTTCCTGAGCCTCCTAAATTCGCTTGGTGTCCACCCTCTTCCCCAGGGCCAGGAACCACAGTGACCTGGGCCTCAGTGTCTCCAGCGTCATATAGGTTAAGGTTCTTTCCACCATGTTGACTCTAACAGGTGCATACCATCTTTGGTCTGTGGTGGGCAGGAGGAGAGTTTGGGCCTCCATGCTGGTTTCAGTTTGGAGAGCTCTGGTTGTAGAGACCTTGTTCCCTGCACCTGGGAAGATGACTCTACTGGAGAGGCTTTGATAGGGTCATCAATACCTCCCCAGTATACAGACCTCCTCTTCTGAGTCTTTCTTCTGGGCTTTGTATCCCTGTTGACTCCATAGCCTGCAAAGACCTCCCTCTGCTTAGTACTAGCCACATATATAAGACATGAGAAGTCGCCCATCTCTTCCTTAGGAACTCCTTGTTGCATAAGTCATGCACTTTTGGGTAGTTTACTGTACCAGACCCTGAGTTTACCACCTCCTGATTTACTTTTTTCTATTTTAATTGTCACCACTCACTGAGGCTGTCCCATCTTGGTGTCACACTGATAGAAAGCAGTAAAGCTTTTTAATGGTTTCACAAAGGGCAATCCCTTTGTGAAGAATGAAAGTCGATTAGTTCAGTTCTGTGGGGGCAGCCCCACGAAATCATCAGTATTGCATCTAGACAATGGAACATATCCCAGTTCCCCCTCCTGGGGTCATATAACCCTGAACTGACTGGTACCTGGGCAAGGTAGTGAGGGCTTTGTTCTCTGTCTACCAGGGACACTCAAAAAGCTTGACTGAGTCACACTGGATGGGTAATAGACTAGACTGCTAGATGCTAAGCAAGTAAGAAAAGATGCCAGTGTGTCATGGGGAAACTATCAGCTGAGCATTGTGGGATGAGCCCAAACATGTGCTGTAATGCTGGGTTACAGGCCAACATGCCCAGGCTGGGCCATCCCTTTCAGGACAGCAAAATGTTCTACCCTCCCTCATCTGTTTCACGAAACAGCCCAGACCATATGTCTTCTCCTGGTTTTGCTCTAGAATTTCTCGATATCTTAAAATTTTTGTTCTGTATAACTTATTTTCTTTTTTGGCAAATCGCTTTTTCCTTGAGCCACCCATTGTCTGGGTGGTACCCTGTAAAGACAGGTAGTCTTACATCGGGTTCCTCTTAGATATCTCCAGGACTATCTAGGAGCTCTTTCCTGTTTTCCTTTGGGCCTCAGGGTCCATCTGGATCCATATTCATAGCTCTCCACCCTGGGAACGGGTGATTATACAGTTGACCAATCAACAGGGCATAGTGCAAGAGGCTCTCCTTTTTCCACACCCCCTTACTCTGCCTCAATCCATGCAGACAATACTTCATATCCATGAAGGGTTGGCTTAACCCACGCATCACCCATCCTTCCCCCCTACACATCTAAGAGCTCATCCAGCCTCTGCACTTCCAGGTGATGTCTCTCTCCTGGGTTGTGTACATGAGGAATCACCCTTCCCACCTACCCTGGAACAAAATAAGTAAAGAACTAAATAAAACTGTTTTTCCTCTCTACTTCCACACTCAATGCTGAACACGTTTGTGAGCATATGTGGGGGTTCTTCCCCACACAAAAAGCAATCCTCCAGCACACACCAGCAGGGTGTCCTGTAATTCAATTCAATTCTGACACTATTCACTGGAAGGTAGTGTCAAGTCCCCCAGCCTGAGGGCTCCATGCCACAAGACTGCTCCTGATTTCAGATGCCAGTCCCCAGTAGCAGGTCATTCCCTAGATTTCTGAGAGACTGGCTATACTGTAGTTTCTATGATTTTCCTCTTAGATTTCATTAATTTGCTAGAATGGCTCACAGAACTCAGAGACACACTGATGTTTGTCATTTTATTATAAAAGGTATTACAGGAGATCAGATGACCCTTCAGATAAAGAGGTGGATAGGGCAAGGTGCATGTAGGAGTGCACAGCTCCCATGGCCTCTCTGGTCACTACCCCTGCTCTGCACCTCCAAGTGATCAGCGGTCCAAAGTCTTGACTCTTGTGGTTCAAGAGTCTTACATAATGTGTTCTGTAGTGTTTACTCTTACACACTTCCTGGAGATTGGTAGGTGGAATTGAAAGTTCCAACCCACCAGGTGCCATTAAAAGGACAAATTTATGGGCTTTGCAGTATCTTGGATGAATTTAGAGTCTGTCATACTCAGTGATCTATCACAGAAACAAGGAACTGAATACCATATGTTCTCACTCATGAGTGGACCCTGAACATGAACTATAATATTATAAGAAAGGGATTTTCAGTAGCTGGAAACAGCTGGGATTTGGGCACATTACATCAATAAGGGCCACTGATCTCACACCAGTTGAAGTGGGGACCAAAGGGAGGCCCAAACCTTACCTGTATGACAATCACTTGTATACCTAATCCTGCATTGTACCCTATATTTTTAAAATTAAAAAAACTCAAAGGACACTTGAGTCCCTGTGCTAGTGTTGTAAGACTTCTTGCTCTAGCAGGGACAGAAATATAGGTAGCACTCTTCCAGGCAGGTCCTCCCTATCTCAAGAGGCTGCATCTCGGTAAGGAACAAGAACAGAGTTCATGGTCTTCAGACAGGTTCTTTTTTTTGCCAAGACGTTGTTTTCTGAATGTATTTTAGTTATTCTGAAACTATAGGCAAGAAGGGAAAGGGAAAGCTGGCTTGGCCAAAGCCATCCAATGGTTGTCCTTGAGCACCCTCCTCAGGGAAGCCATTCCTGGTACTCTGTGCCCCTGCCCCAAACTTACTGTCGCTGAGTCAACCCTGTGTTGGGAAGGGTCTGTGTCCCTCACTGGACTATAATACCCAGAAGGGCGGGGCCTAGGACTAAGTCATAATTGTGTCTCCAGCATCAATTAATACAGAGTAAGCAGTAAGGGTATATTAAATAACAAACTGAGTGCAGAACCTGAATGGGTGAATGTGTACAGGGTGTATCTGACTCAACCTGTCTGTCCTGTCTTGGTGCCTTGTATGAATTGGTATCTGTAGGTCTCAAAACTTTTTCTCTTCCAGGAAGCCTCTGGTTATCCCTGTGAAGCTGCTGGTCAGCTGAACCCTGAGGGGTCAGATGCACCGTGGAAGGCCTAAGGTCCCCTGTCCCCAGAGCACACTGTTTCCCCTTAGCCATCCCAGGATAAGACCCTGCCTCTCCAAGGTGGCAGGAACCCAGGCATCCAAAGCACAGGGCCCTGATAGGCGGGGCTAGGCTGGGACTCAGAGTCATCCTGATTCCTGCATGTACTAATCATTTGACTACACCTACTAGGATAAATAGGTATAACGTCACTATGTGTGTTACACGCAGTCAGAAAGGAAAGGGAAAGAAAAACAGGCAAAATGTGTACTATAATCCTCCTGCAGGGAGTGGCTCCTTTACCAAAGGACTTCCCTCAGATGAGCCTCTCCTCCTCAGAACAATCACCTTCACACATACAAGGATTATTAGATCGCCGTGATGAGACTAGTGAATCCTCTCAGTGGTTCTGTGGTCATAACTGTCCCAGGTCATAACCTGTTTTAGAGTCTGATTAATGGTTGTGAACCTTTGTGCCCAGAATGTCATGGTGATTTTAGTACTTTGTGAAATGTAATTTTTATACATTAAAATGGTAAACTAACTGAGTACAGTGAATAATGTCTGTAATCCCAGCACTTTGAGAGGCAATGGAGAGAGGATTGCCTGAATCCAGGGGTTCAAGACCAACCTGGGCAACTTGGTGAGACCTTGTCTCTACCATAAAATAAAAATGTAAATGGGTGTGCTGGTGCATGCCTGTGGCTGAGGTGGAAAGATCACCTGAGACCCGCATGATGGCCACAATTGTGCCACTGCACTTCAGCCTGGGTGACAGACTGAGACTTGTGCTAAAAAAAAAAAAAACAGGCAAACTATGTGTTATATGTATTTCATCTCACATGCACACATGCACAAAAGTTAAATTAAAAGATTTTCTTGGGGAAGGTGGCCAGGGAATATACGGAACTGTCCACACTTCTGGTGCTGAACAGTCTGTTCTGGTTCAACTTGAATGAAAGCCCTTGATCAATCTGGTCACTAAAATGACTTGTTCTCTTATTAACAATCAGAAACCCCAGGAGAAACCTGATTCTCAGGTGTCTGTTTTGACAGCAAAGCCACAAAGAATTATGGGATAGAGCTCGGCCGACAACCTCCAAGGTGCTATCAGGATGTAACAGGTGACTGAACCCTGTCTCGGCTTTCAAGGAAGATTCTGGAGGGTGAATGACATAAAAAGTGAAAGCTGAAGAAAGGGGAGTGATGGGGAGCTGGAGTCAAAGATAGGGAGACAATTAGGTTGTCATGAGGAGCTGTGGTAAGTACAGGATGATGGGGAATGAGATAGGATGTCCAGGACATGGTGGGTGAACATTTGGTATTCAGCTCACCCCATGCGGGCCTTTCCCTTCTCCAGCCCTTCCTGATAGCCTTGCAGCTGGGCTGCTGCATGCATGTGAGCTCAGGCAGCATAGCTATGGGGTCACTGCAGCAGCATCTCGTGTCAGGATGTACTTTTGACTTGCTGAGAGGATGTTTGGTTACAGAACTGGCATCTGGATCCTGGGTCACAACTTGACAGACTGTTCTGATTTCATTCCTGGTGGCACAGCCTGAAGCCTGGAATCCCTCCTATGACATGCAGACTCTGAATTCACTATGCTGTTATATAGAGGATCCTACAAGGACTGGGTGCCACCTGACCATGAGGCTGTGGTCAGCAGAATCCCCTTTGCTGGGAGCAGGTTTGGATCAAAGGACTGACAGGGACCTCTTCTTGACAGGCAGCAGAGGAGGGGTCTCTTGCTTGGAGGATCCCTGCTCCTCCTTCTACATGTCTGACATAGCTGAACACCAGAAATTCTAACACACTCCTGCCTGTTTCCTGGATGGGTTCCCTAAAAACAAAGCAATAACACCCTGAAAATGCCAGGAGGGAGGTTCATTCTGTTTATCCCTGGGAGAAAGGCCAAGCCAGTAAGAAACCTACTGATAGCAGGAAATGTCAATATCTCTGGAGTTTCACATTCCAGGAACCCAGCTCTTCTAGCTCCATGCAAGAGTCCTGGGAATATCCCACCTGAGTCTCACCCAGGGGTGCCTGTGCCAGAGCCTGTCTTCCCTTTATAAGGGGTTGGGCCAGGAAAGTTTGGAGGCCTCTGGCCTAGAAATCAGGAGACCTGGGTTCTGACCTAGCCTCAGTCACTGACCATCAGGAAGACATTGCTCATGTCCTGCATGGATCCAGGGAGTAGAGTGAGAGAATGAACCAATGGCCATTTGAGGTTAGGATATATGAATCTTCCTTAGACAAAGATAGATGCTGACTCATTAACACTTGAGAATGAGCTTCAGAAAGGACAGCCCTGGTGCTGCCTCACAGAGTTGGGCTTTCATGTGGAAGAGCGGGGCCTAGACAGGGACACTCCAAAGTGGAAAAGTTAGAGTGGAAGCCTCCAAAGGGCTACTGGTGGGAATGGTGTTGTGTGTAAAGACTCTTCTGACACCTTGAGAATTTGAACCCAGCGCTATCTGAACCCAAAGCCTTATCATGTCTAGTCGGGGCTCTTAGTGTCCAGAGAACTCTGAACTTGATGCTATTGCCCTCCCCCATCACAGCCCCTGAGAGCTTCCTGCTCTGCTATGATCTCCCTCCAACTGCCAGATCCTGGCCTTACTTAGCGGCCCTGCGAGATGAGACTCAGGCCAAGAAGGGCTAGCTGAGCTCCTCCTCCCTCAAAAATGCCAACTCTGACTCTGCCCCAGAGAAGGCATTCCTGTCTCCCACCTAGGGTCTCCTTCAGGCTCAGTCTCCCACTCTTCTTGGTAGAAACAGAGAGCCAAAGAGCAGGACCCTGCTTCAGCCTCCAAGAAAATGCCTTTGTATCATGGACACAACGACTACACTTCTGTTTGGAAAACATGAAAGGGCAGATATGTGTGTGGCTCTTAGGGAAAAAGGTGATTCCAGAGCCTCCTCTGCTCCAACTACTCACCATTTGGCAGAAACTCCCTGGTAAAGCTAGCTATTGCATCATTATGGGGCATACACACAGTCAAAAAAAGAGTGTCATAAATGGTCTAGTCCAGCATTCTTTCAGTGTGCACTATCTCGTGTTCTAATTCATTGTTTTTAAATTTTTTTAATATCACTTCTGCCCAACTGAACTGCCTTTCCTCAACACTGTAATGTGCTGCTCTGGATCCTGAAAAACACTGCTTTACCTGCATCTCAAGGCCCAGGAGCCAGAAGGGCAGATGGGGAAATGGTGCCAGGAGGGGCCTGCTTCTCACATCTTCCCTAAAAGGAGGTGGGTCCTGAGAACTCTGGGATTTATGTGGGGTCATTTCTGTTGCACCTCTTGCTGGACTCCTGCCTCTAGGGTCAACCCTCCTTCTAGATCATCCAGACACGAAATTGGACCCACACCCATCCCCTGCTTAGACCCAGTCATGGTGCCTATAGGATGACAGATTACCCTCCCTGGGCCTACAGAGAATGGCTTGTCCATGCAGGAGTAGCCTGTGAGTGAGCTCCCAAGTTGAGGGATTCCTGCAGAAGATGGGAGTGGTCCTCCCTATTCACTGCACATGGTCACCTGGGCACACAAAACTGACCCAAAACAGCTTCCTCACCTTCTGTCCCCACATCCTTACCCCAAAGAGGCCCATCTCAGAGAAATCACATGCCCACCCCTCAAACACTCAAACAAGCAGGTTAAGGGGAAATGCCTTTGAGAACCCCAGGATGACTGTGGACTTTTTCCACCAGCCCTTCACAGATAATAAAGACTGGTAATGACATTGAGCAAAAGAACCAAAACCACATTGCAGAAGCCTTATTCATTCTCATTCATTCTCTCTCTCTCTCTCTCTCTCTCTCTCTCTCTCTCTCTCTCTCTCTCTCCACACTCTGTCATAAACTTCATGAAGACAAATATTCAAATCAGCACTACATCACCAGTGTCTGAAATGTGAACGTGTGTCCTGAATAAGTAACCATCAATAGAGAGACAGAGAAGGAGTCTGATAAGAGCCCCCAGGGGAGTGTGAGTGCTCAGGTCCTGCAGAGCCATTCCCACCTTTTAAAAAATATGAAAGTTGGTTTCATGAGTCTCTCTACCAGTACTTCCAGTGTTGCATCTTGTCTTTCTTGAGTTTTATTCACTCTTTTCCATCTATTCCCTAATCCCTGTCATATTCTGAGGCCAGTCATTGGTGACTTCTATTGTCTAGGCACCAAGGTCTGATTTTTCTGGAGTTTTATCTTTGGTACACTTGAAATTGCCTGTGGTCCTCCTTTGGATTTTTCTCATTTGTGACATATCCTTTGTGTTTCTCTTTAGTTCTGTTATTCAGTGTCAATGGGAGAAGCTTTCCCTTCTGATGTTTGCTCAGTCCTCTAATTCTTCCCTGATCCGGGTTTTGGATTTGTTCTATTTTGAAATAGAATGGTGTATGAGAAGCTTTGCTGTCTCTTGTAGTTTGTGTAGCTCGAATAAATTTGGGTATGGGGTTCTAGGATTCAGAAACTACTTGCAAATTATAATTTTCACTTATTGAGATATGTTTTCCCTGAGATTCAACTCTCCACCACCGCTCCATATGATGATGCAAAGCAGAAACCAATGCAAAAATCAATGGATCACACACACGCACAGACATACACACACACCCCAAAACAAACTGGAATAGCAACCAAGCATAACAAAACAAAAAAAAACAACAAGAAAACTAAACACACACACATGCCTAGCACAAAGTGAACTGAGAAGAAAAACAGAAAGACTTGGGGGGAAAAAAGGAATTCAGATCAAACCCTGACACATATATTGACCCATACCTTAAACTATAAAAATGAAAATTAAAAAACCCAGAAAAACAAAAGAGCAAAAACAAACTAACAAAAACAACAAAATTGAAAGATAATCATTCACATACACACATAAACAGTAAACAACAAGTAAAAGAAGAAACAGAAAAAGAAAAAAATTTGGGGGGTGATGCAGATCAAACCCTCACATACACATTCATGCACAAAGGAAAAATATTTTTAAAATATTTTTATTTTAAAATATTGACTAACAAAGAGTCAAAGAATTTTAATAATATTTTTTAAATAAATTTTTTTTTAATTCTGTCCTCTTGTGACAGGCTGTGTAATTTTTTCTCTAATCAGGTCTCTCCTGCAGAGTCACCTCTTTCACTCCTCTGTGTCCAGACCAGGGAAGGAAGAGGGGCAGTGGAGGTGGGTGGGGCTGCATTCCTCCCCACCCACTCTCTCATGGTCAGGGAGATCTCTGCTGGGGAGGTGCAGGGGGAAAGGAGTTTTAAAACATGTTTCAATATTATATCTTAAGATTAAGAAGGAAAGGGAAAATACTTTAAAATACACTCTAAGGCTGAAATACTAGGTTACAACTCTCCACTGTTAAATTCCATTTCATGCTTATGGAAAGTGGTTGATATATTCCACCTGTCTGCTTCCTGCTGATTTGAGCCAATGTGATGCCTCTGGTAAGGCCACGTGGCTCTTTGAGATATGTCCACCATATTTCCCAGCTTTGCCCCACCCTTACCTCGGGAAGGTGAATCTCTCTCTCTCTCTCTCTCTCTCTCTCTCTCTCATTTACTTTCTAAATAAACTATATTTTCCTATCTAACTTCTGTGCTACCTCATCCCCAGCTTGTTTTGTAAGCAATTTAAGCTAATCAGCTTTTCATGACCTTCAAAACTGTGGAATGAAACCACAATTTTTGATTTGGCAGCAAGTTAGTGTTCATGTTCTCATTCTTTTAAAGTCTTTAAGGGAATCTGCTCTCCCAGTTGAAGAATGTAGGACTATGTCTGAGGGATGAGTGGTCCTGTTAGAGGTAAACTCATGAGTAGAAGTTGGTGTAAGTGCCTGGAGTCTTAACATATTTGGCAATGTGTCTTTTTAGAGTATGGTTGATCTTTTAAGTTTTTCCCATGGATCATGGTTTTTAGATGATAATTTAAAGATTGTAAGAAAGGACTAGTCTTTGGTATTCCTGTAACCATCATAGTCTTTGAGTGAGGATGTTAACTTCTTTGATAGAAGAATGTTACCTATAAAGTATGTGGCCCTTGTACTAATAAGAAAGTCAATAAGTCGAGATGCAGTGACTCATCCCTGTAATCCCAGAACTCTGGGAGGTCGAGGCAGATAAATTGTAGTGAGAATCTGCCTAGGAAAGGGGGGGCACACCTCATCAACAAGGGCACCTGCATAATGGAACATTTGTATACCTAACCCTGAATTGTACCCTACATCTTTAAAATTTTTTTAAAAGGACAAAAATAAATTTTAAAAATTAAAAATAAATAAATAAATTGCTTGAGCCCAAGAGTTCAAGAACAGCCTGGGCTGCATGGCAAGACTTTCTTCTTTACAAAACAGTTTTAAAACTGTTAAAAAATTTTTAAAAGTTAGCTAGCATTGTGGCATGTGCCTACAGTCCCAGTTACTTGGGAGGTTTAGACAGAAGGATGACCTGAGCCTAGGAGGTTGAAGCTTCAGTGAGCTATGATCATGCCACCACACTCCTGCCTGGGTGACAGAGTAAGATTCCAATTCAAAAATTAAAAAAGGACCCAGAGACTTGAGACCAGCCTGGGCAACTTTGGTGAGACCTCATCTCTACAACAAATCAAAAAGTTAGCCGGGTATGGTGGCATGTGCCTATAGTTCTACCAACTTGGAAGGCTAAGGTGGAAGGATCACCTGAGCCCAGCAAGTCAAGTCTGTGGTGGCTGTGAGTATGCCATTGCACTCCAGCCTGGGTGACAACTCTAACTCAAAAAGAAAATTTTAAAACATTTAAAAATGGTCAATAAATTCTAAAAGTGTGAAAAGCCAACATGGAATGACTTAATGAAATAATCTTAAGTTAGAGAGCAGTCATTTTAACACTGCCTAGTTCTGTCTGTTTTTCTAGCAGTCCACTTTAATTTATGCTCAAATCACTAGCTGAGGACAGAACCATTTCTCAGAGGTAGCTATTAATAATTGCCTTACAGCCCTCTCTCCAGCTTGTTTTGTAAACAAGTTAACCTAATCAGTCCTTCATGACCTTCCTGACACAGACCCCATCAACATGTGACTGACCCACCCATCTGCCTGCTTTCCATCACCTTATGTTAGTACCTGTGCTTACCTTATCACCTTTCATGATGACATGAAAAAGGCCACCACCCAGTCACCTTAAGGACCTGCTCCCCATTAAAGGAAATATTTAAAAGCATTCAAATATTTTATTTGCAAATGACTGCTTGCAAATTATAGCAGTCATTTGCAATTTTTTTCCATTTTTTATTTTATTATAAAGTTAGTACAAGTCAGGATTAGGTACATCAGTAATCCATGTGCAGGTGAAGTTTGAACCTCCAACTGGTCCTCGCTTCCCCTGGTTTAGGATCAGGTACTCTTTGTGTTGTTACATGCCCCCCCTCTTCCCCTGGCAGTGACCCACAACTACTGATCCCTCCCTTATGCTATTGTGATTAATGTTCAGGTCCAATTTATGAATGAGAACATGTGGTATTTGGTTTTTTGTTTCTGTGATAGATCACTAAGCGTGATTGTCTCCAGCCCCATCCAATTTGCTATGAAGTCCATGATTTTGTCTTTCTTTATGGCTGAATAATATTGTTGTGTCTGGAGTGGGAGAATAATGCTGCCAACACGCAGAGTCAGATTATGAGTCCTTTAATATGCCAGCGACTGAGAGGGGGCTCATGCCTCCAAAAACTCTCAGCCCTGAATGAAGCAGGGACAAAGTTTTCATAGGCAAAAAGTGCTGAATAGGCTACATAGCATGGGGTGCAAATATAAGGTACACTGAGTTACATGGCATACAGTATGAACATAAAGACTATTAAACTTAAACAGCAAGATGTGCAAAAGTATACAAATAAATGTGGTACTTGCAGTTAGGGAGTTTCCAGTCTTTTGGGAAATCAAGGGTGTAGGCTCTTAGTTATGGAAATCAAGGGTGTAAGCCCTTAGTTATGGGAAAATTACAACCTCTGAGTACTGAAAAGCCATTAGGGGGTCATTTTGGGGTTAAAGCTACTTTAAAGCAACTTAAACAGTTAATATATAGAATCTGTTACAATGCGGGGTTGTTTATAAGTTCTACAGGTACTTCATTCCTTTTACTTGTGTGTGAGTCAAACCGTTGATTCGTGAATCACAGGTTAAGGGTTATAAGTTTTAACATATGAGTTTTACAGAAGTAATTTGTTGCTTAACAAATTGAATAAACTAATTGATTATACAAGACCCTATGGGCATATATCTGGGGAAGTGGATAAACAGTAATATATAAAATAAATTTATTGTTTAGCATTTTATTAATAACACAAGTTGTAAGAACAAGCAAACTGAATGTTGGCAAAAGTTGCAGAAGATATATATTTCTTTTTTGTTTTTCTTTTTTTTTTTGAGTTAGAGTCTCACTCTGTCGCCCAGACTGGAGTGCAGTGGCTGCTTCCGGCCACCGCAGCCTCGACCTGCTGGGCTCCGACAATCCTTCCACCTCAGCCTGCCAAGTAGCCGGAATTACAGTCATGCACTACCATGCCCAGCTGACTTTTTTTATTTATTGTAGAGATGAGGTCTTGCTGCCCAGGCGGATCTCGAACCCGCGGGCTCAGGCAATCCACTCACCTCAGCCCCCAAAGGCGCGGGATTATTTATTTTTTGTTACAACAAAAATAAAGAGCTGCTACATTATAATTTGAAACCAAAAAGCAGTTTTATTTGTCAAGTAAACTAAAAAATATAAGAAGTTTAACCATACCAATAACAATGGGTTTTGACTATCAATGTTGATGTTCGGTACAAAGTTGTCACAGATTAAAATAGTGACAATGTTTTTATGTTGAACCATCTTTTTTTATGTTGAAGCTGACTTTTTTATGTTGAAGCCACCTTTTTTCATGTGGAAACCGCCTTCTTGCATGTTGAAGCTGCTGCTGCTGCTACCGGCATTGGAGACAGTAAGGGATGAGGAGACCATAGGGTCAGAAGTAGCCCACAGTGGGGATAGGGCAACCTCCTTAAACAATTCTAACTGAAAGTTTCCCGGCTCCAGGTGGGGGTTTTCTGGGTTAGCCAATTGGTTGCTAGGAGAGTGCAGTCTTAGAGGGATGTCAGAGGACAGTGTTAAAGATTGTGAATGAGGAATGTTTTGGGAGGGTTTCTGCATTTCAGGAAATGTTGTTATGTTTAGTCTGCCTTCTTTTACATTGTTAGACTGCCCTGGCTTGGGGATATGAGAAGCTGAAGTTGCGGGCAGGGAGTGTAGTCCTGGAGTTGAAGGGACTAGCAGGCTATGGTTCTGTGCCTGCTGTTCTAGTGCCTGCACATGGAACCATAAGCTATGGTTAACCTTTTTCAGATTTTTTTATGTAACTAATGGAAGTTTGCAGGATAGTGTCTTTGTTCCAAAGCATTTCTGGGTTATAGGAATTGGAGATGAGGATATCTAGTTCCCGGATTTTATTACTGATGTTAAATCACCTGCGATGTTCAAGTTTATTATTAGGCAACTTAGGTGAGCAAGAGTTGTTAACAGTGGTGGCTGTTGTAGTTATAGTTTGACTTTTGCATGTATTAAGCAGAATATTGCTTGTAGGATTTATAGCATAGGTAATTTTGGGGGTAAGTAGCAACTGAGGTCCTGGAGGTGAAATAGGGGCCTGGGAAATTGACTTGGGATAATGTATTGGGTTTTTTTAATGAACTTTTTTTCTGAATATTTTTCTGGGTATTTGAATAGGGGGTAGACGCTATAAAATTGTAGATATAGTCAGAGATACAGGTATAAGACTAGTAGAAGAAACAAGTACAGGACTGGTGGAAGGAGTTACTGTAGCCTGTTTCTGATGTTTATGCCCTACCTGCTCCAGTGCCTGGGCCCCCAATTGTGGCTGTTGCATGTTATCCATTTTTGCTGTGTGTCAGCTGGCTAGCCCGTAGTGTAGTTGAAGCAGGTTTTCAGGTTTTAGAGTTTCTTTTTTTTTCTACAGTTTAGATGCCTGAGTAGGATGGAGCTCAAGTGCTGTTGGGGTGGTGAGGATGACAATGTAGGGATTTTTTCAGGCAGAGTTTAGTTCTCTTTTTCTGGAACTTCTTGACATAGACCAGATTTCCAGGCTGGAACAGATAACAAGGTGCAGAGGACAGAATCGGCAAGACAGCATGGATACCAGAGTGGACAGCAGCCTTGACCTGTGGGAAAAACTGAAAACACTTTAATAAAAAGTGGTTAGTATTTATTTTTTAAAAGGAAACAAAGGAATCTGTATTTGGGGTTCTGTGTTTTTTGAAAAGCAAAGTGGACAAAATTAATTTTGTACTTAAACTATATGTGTTTCGAGGACATAATCAAAATTATTTTTTCTTTTGGTTGTTTTTTATTTTCCTATTTTTGTCCCTGGGAATATTTTATAATGTCAGGAACTGGGGTGAAGGTTAACTTTCCGAAACTACTTCCACTGAGGTGGGCCATAGAGATGTCTTGTCTTTATTTTTAAGTGCATGAACAGGAAACAGTGAGACTGTAACCAAATGTTACCTGGATTTAGTAAAATGCCGAGCAAGAACACAGTAGGCATTTTGGCAAAACCAAACAGCACCCAGCTATAAACATGAAAAGAAGATTGTTTTAAACATAATACTGGTCTGTTTGAGACAAACAGTCTCAAAATATATATAACCTCATATATATAACCTGTCTCATATATATAAGCTGTTTTAAAAAGTTTTAAGGTTTTGTTAACCACACCAAATCAGTGCCAGCCTGGAGGGCAGCAGAAGTAATTTTGTAAAGGGAGAGAAAGACTGAATTTATAATATGAAATTACAGTAATTATTATACAAGTTAATTTTTTTTAGCCAGGTTGATACTCTTAAGATTTAATTGGGCTATCTAAATATCAACAAGAATGGCCAGAGCAAAAAGACTGACATCCATGTTAACTAGAACTTAATTTTGGTTCCAGTGCCCTGGTATTTACCTGGGGGGTTTGTTGGGTGATGGTGAGCCAGTACAAAGCAGTTCAGCAGGTTCTCAGGCCTTTCCATGTGACCATTATTTATGAGCTAAGTGTACTTCCTTTCTTCAGAGGAGAGTGCACCTACTTTTCAATAACTATTTGACCTGTGTTGTGGACAAGGTTCAGAAGATTAAGGCTTTAGGGCAACTACGCTTTCAGTGCCTTATAGACTGTACCTATAGACAATGAACACCATCCACTTAGCAGGTTCATTGTTACCAGGTGTTTATGGACGTCTGAAGTCTTCGTTGCAAATTGCGACTGCCAATTGCAGTGCTTTTTTTTGGCCCTTCAGTTCTGCTGCCCTCCAGGCTGGCACTGATTTGGTGTGGTTAACAAAACCTTAAAACTTTTTAAAACAGCTTATATATATGAGACAGGTTATATATATGAGGTTATATATATATTGAGACTGTTTGTCTCTGATGTAAAATTTTATAAAGTGAACAGACCATATGGACGTGCAATGATCTGCTCTTACAGTACATGAACAAGAACAGATCATTATTCATCCACTTGGTCTGCCCAAAGTTATTTTTAAAAACCTTTATAAATTATTAAACTGCAGTCCCAGCTGCAAGGTGTGGACAACAAAACTGAGACTACAATTTAACAATCTGCAGAGTAGTAACCCAAAACAATGACCTGAGGGTGTTGATCATAACAGATGATTTACCCTTAAAACCAAACATAAGAGTACTCCTTTACTTTGTAAATTATTAATAAAATGTTTATGTTTTTAATTTCAAGGCCAGCTGCTTGAAACCAATAATTTTAAATTAGTCACTCCTGAAACAATGTAGTTGTATGAATAATTGTTACAAGAATGACCAATTTAAAACCACCAGTTTTATAGTTTTACAATGTTTATATTACATTTTGATCTTTTATAATTTAGGATTAAACACAAACATTACAAAACCATCAGTATACCTAGATGTTCATGTATGTTAACAATTTATATTATTAAAGTCATATAAGCTTGAAAAACATTTTTAAGCACTTATCTATTTTAAAATGAATTTACCAATCTGGTAGCCTGCTGTACTAATTGCATAATATGCTTATACATGTAAACATAATAATGATAAATTTAATGACATGTATTCATATATTTGAGCCATGGAACAGTAATACATTTATTATTTTAAAGATACTTAGATTGAGTTTTTGTTGTTGTTTGTTTGTTTTTGAGTTGGAGTCTCACTCTGTCACCCAGACTGGAGTGCAGTGGCCACTCCAGCCACCGCAGCCTCGCCTGCTAGGCTCTGGCGATCCTTCCGCCTCAGCCTTCCAAGTAGCTGGAACTACAGGCACATGCTACCATGCTCAGCTGATTTTTTATTTATTGTAGAGATAAAGTCTCGCCAAGTTGCCCAGGCAGGTCTCGAACCCGCAGGCTCAGGCAATCCACTCACTTCAGCCTCCCAAGGCGCGGGATTGCAGGCTGAGCCACCAAGCCTGGCTTAGATTGAGTTTTAATTTACTAGAATTATTTTATTTCTTATTGGTAGAGGACAAGACAAGGGCTTTTTTTTTTTGAGTGACTATGACAACTTTTTTTCAATGACTTAGCTTTCTTTCCAATGACCTAGCTTTCCAATGGCCAGTTTGATACATCCAGTTTTTTCATTTTCCTGCTTCTGTTTGTCAGCATTTGGGTTGTTGAAAACCTTTTGAGTTAACTTGAGTAGCTGAAAGATATTTATGCCTGCATAACCTTTACATTTTTGTAACTTTGTCCAGATGTCTGGAGCTGCCTGAGCAGCAAAAACCAAATTGATGGCCCAAGAATTCTCAGGTGCCCAAGGGTCAAATGGGATATTAATACAAAATGCTTCCTGGGGGCATCCAAGGAATGCCCCATGTGACTTCTCAGGACCCTGAATGATTTTAATAATTGTAGACAGATTAATAGGTTGTCGGGCTGCCCCCTTCAAGCCAGGTAATGGAATTTGGTGACAGTGTTTAATGCTCCAGACCCTGCCAAAGTGTTCAGGTTCCAGTCCAGACAGGAGGAGGGGAAACCCTTATCAAATAATTTAGGGAACTGGAGGGCATCTGAAGCCTATTGTTTCATATTGTTAAACCAACAAAACTCAGGAGGTACCTAATGAATATTAGATCTTCAAGCACAAAAAAACAAATAATAACCAGAAGAAGTTCCTAACCTAATGGCCAATTTAAAAGTGCAACAAAAGCAAATCCTATAGCAAAGAGCACAGCAAGAATCCAAAGGAAAGAAAGGGGCCAAGAATCATGAGAATATTAAACTGTCATTAGCAATCAAAAATTACAGCAGATACCCAGTCTAATCAGAATCAAAAATCTAGACAATTACACAACCACAACTCTGTTCTACCAACATCTTGTGTCACTGAAGCAGCATCAATGGAGTGACCTCATCAGGCTCTGTCCTCCAAAACAAACCTGAGGAGTGGCTTGCCTCCCCTACAAAGTTAGTAGCAAAACAAGAGACAAACCTTGGTCCAACAGACCAAGCCTAAGGAGTCGCCTTGTTGAGCTCTGACCTCCTCTACAAAGTTAGTAACAAAATAAAAAGCAAACCTTGATCCAATGAACCAAGCCTGAGGAGCGACCCTATCAGGCTCCGTCCTCCTCTATAAAGTTAGTAGCAAACAGAAACAAAACAGAAACTTACCTTCTGGTAGATGATGGATGGACTCAGCTTCTTTTGGTGGGAATAACTCAGCGGTCGGTCCTTTTCTCTCCAAGCTAGATGAGAGATCATGAGGCCCTGGAATCACCCAGGGGGCCTTCCCTATAGCATTTCCACTGAGCCAGGGAGAACTGGAGTGAGGTCGCTCCCAAGGTTGTCAATTTATCTCACTGAGGCTTTCAGATGCTATGTCTGGAGTGCAAGAATAATGTTGCCAACAAGCAAAGTCAGATTATGAGTCTTTTAATATACAGGGGACCAAGAGAGGGCTCATGCCTCCAAAAAAAAAGTGTGGACTGTGAAAGGGGGCCCAAAAAGAGATCTACAATGTCAAAAATTAAATTAAACATGTACTCAACCTTTGCACAGTTAAAAAAAAAAAAGGTTCCCTTCCTGGAAACTGGCAACAGCACCTGCCGGCTAGGTTACACTGTCTAACAGCTTTTTTTTTCGCTTCTGTGAAACCTGATAGCATTGCTTGAAAAATACCTAGAGTCTATAGTACTGAGTGACCTCTCACAAAAACAAAGATCTGAGTATCACCTGTTCTCACTCATATAGTGGACCTTGATCATCCAATGTATTACCATAAGAAAATGACTGACAGTGGTGGGAAACTATGGGGGGGAGGGGAAGGGAGATGGGACTAACGGTAGTAAAAATCTGTCTGGGGATAGGGAGACACCTCTTTTCAACAAGGGTGCCTGAACGAAGCATATTTGTATACCTAACCTGTTGGAGGCCGGTTCCGACTGAGGGGGGTTGGGCCTGAATCGGAAGAATCAGGAAACGGCCAAGAAGAAACAACTCAAGGCAGCTCTTCTGGGTTCAGCCTGATCAGGACTGTTCCAATTTTATTCAAACTCCTTCCAGCTTATATACCATTTTCTATAACCTCCAGCAGTATGACAAACATCTGCTGGGGGCTTACAAGTCTTAAGATGCATAACGTACTTTACAAAAGATTTTTGCTCAAGGTAACAATTAAAATTCCGTGATGCATAACGTGCTTCACAAAGCTTACATTAAGATAACAGGTGCATGATTTTAACAATAGTTTTACAAACTGTTTCCCATAATATTTAATGAATAACATATGTTTCATAAACCATCCTTATTTTTACTTAATGTAAAATTTCCTATTAATTTTCTATGATTTTACAAAACAATTTAGTATGATATTCTTTAAAATTTAACCTACTGTTAATTGTTTTTAAACTAATTTTAATTATAAAACCATGCAATGAATTATATAAATTTTTTCTAATCATATATAAGCTTAATAATTCTTTTTATTTAATTATTCACTTAATGATTAAACTTAACGCTATGCTAAACTTAACCTTATACTATGTCTTATGAACTTATTTTTATTTAATTTCCTTTAATCTTAATCATCACTAGAATGAATTTTTTATTATTATGAAACTATAAACTTATTTAAACTTATTTTCTACTCTATCTTAAAACATACTAAAAGTACAACTATGATTATACTTAAAAATTATGATTATACTTAAAACCTATTTTCAAATATACTTGTGTGTGGCTAATATATAAATAATATCGTTGCCATAGTAACTTACTGATCAGCTTGACTTGAGGCGGAAACTGTGACAGGGGAGTTTCAGTGTAACTTGTTTTTCTATGTTCTACAAGTCCAGTTTCACTGGAGGTAAAAACAATATAATTAAGAGAGTTTCAGTACACTTATCAAAGAGTTTCTACATTAGCCTTCAGGAACAGGAGGTTAAAGTTAACTTCTGGGAAAAAGAAACTTAAAAGCTTAAACGAAACTTAAAACTTTCCTAGGAATAATCTTTACTGTTTAAGTTTTTCCAAAAGAATTTTATAACATATCATATATAATCCACGATACTGATTGAAGACTTTATTATCAATTAGCAAATTTTGCTATAATTTTGAGCATGCATACTTAAAGAAACAAAAGAGTCCGTCAAACAAGATCCATGCGGCCTTTGCCTCCAACATGGCCACTGTATGCTAGCGTTTTCTCAGCCAGCAGTTTTCTTATCATCAGGTGCTCTGTAGTTTGTTTCTCCAAGGCTCAGTCTTCCATTATTTCATATTAGTTTTGTCCCTGGCCCAGACTTTTTGTACATTGTAAGACACATACTATTCTTATCTGGACTCTGCTTTTTCAAGTAGGCAGTTTTCATGCTTAAACTTTTCAGTCCCCAACACTAACCCTTAACTGTACCCCACAATATCATAATAAAAAATATTGATTGAAAAAAAAGAAAAAGAAAGTTGCATATATGTATGGTGTACAAAGAAAAAGAAAAAGAAAAATACCTAGGCCTCCAGGATGTTGCGGTTTGGCCCACTTGGAAAGTCCCAATGTGGTTTTACCCCATTTAAGCAAGCCCCCACAGCAAATGGGGGCTCCTTGCTGTGGGACTGTCATGTCCAGCAGGCAAGTGGCCGCTGGCCCGGCTCTTTAGCTAATAAACCTCTCCTTTTATAGCTTGTACTTTTGGTGTCGGTGTCTGTGAATTAAGTGCTCAGTCCCTATTTCATTTGGGGGCTTGCCCGGGAGATCTGGAAGCTTAATCCCCAACCCCAATCACCAGCTGACCTTGTGGATCCATATACCCATAAACCTCAGTGTTCGTCAGGCCTGGTGAGTCTGTGGACTCACAAATGGCTGATTATCATCTCTGAAAGACTGACAATGTCCCCAGAGCCCTCTGAGAGGTGAGTTAAGTTCCTGTTTTGTTTGTGCGCACTTCTGGTTGGAACTGCAAGAAAGCTGGATGCAGCACTAATTCCTGGGTCTGAGGTCCCAGTGAAACATCACTGGGCCCTCCGGTATTGCCCTTGGGCAGTTAGGTCTGTCTGTTCAGTTTGTGTTATTGTCTTTATTTGTTCAGTGTTAGTCACTGTTGTGTCTGTCATTGCTATCTATATGATGGGTCAGCAGTGCTCTAAGCCTAACACCCCTCTGCAACTGGTTTTGTGCCACTTCAAGGATTTCCAAGGAGTGACACAGCAGTCAGTTTATCAGGTAAACCAAGGAAACCTAACCACCTTTTGTTCCCTCGAATGGCCCACATTTCCTAATTGCAGCTGGCCACCAAAGGGGACCTTTAATCCTGCCACAGTGGGGAAGGTCCAACAGTTCATCTATTGATGCCATCCAGACCAGATCCCATACATCACTGCCTGGCACTTCCTGGTAATGCAGCAGCCATCATGGATGTAGAAGGCCAAAAAGAAAGCTAATTCTTCTCATGTTTTAGCACTACAGGAAACTCCAAAAGCCAAACCTCCAGTCCTCCAGAGCCCACTGGAGGATGATGAAATTCCCCCACCCTACTCTACATCTGAATGGGAGCAGGGGGCCCACAAGGTTCTCAGCCCATCACTCCCCAGGAGTGGGTCCTCATATCAGCCCTCTATCCCCCTCTTCCCCATGTGTCTCCCGATAAACTGACTAACACTGACTCATCTTCAGGGAACTCAGAAGCACAAACTTCCACAGTCCTCCCCCTGAGACAGGCCCTGGGACTAGACGTGGGAGGTTTGGGAGACCAGTCCTTTATGGTTTAAATCCCTTTCTCTACTAATGATCTTTACTATTGGAACCACCAAAATCCAGTGTTCTCTGAAAAACCTCAGTGCCACATAAGCCTTTTAGAAACTATTTTCTTCACCCACCAACCCACTTGGGATGACTGTCAACAGCTCCTCCAAGCTCTTTTTACTGCAGAGGAAAGAGAATGAATCCATCAGGAGGCAAGAAAATTGGTCCTGGGACCGGACAGCAGACTGGCAGAGCAGGACCATGAGGACTGTGTCTTCCCTGCTGAGAGGCCTAACTGGAACCCAAACACCAATCATGGTAGGGAGTGTCTCACCACCTATTGCCTATGGGGGGGTCTCCAGGCCACCAACAGGCGGTCCACAAATTTGTCTAAGGTAAGTGAGGTAACTCAGGGCCCACAGGAATCTCTCATTGCTTTTCTGGAATGCCTTCTGGAGGCCTATTGGATGTATACTCCCATAGACCCACAGGCTCCAGAAAATCGGAGGGCTTTAGTCATAGTCTCTGTCTCCCAGTCAGGCCCTGATATAAGAAAGAAATTGTAGAAAATTGAAGGATTTGAAGGGAAAAGTTTATCAGAATTAAATGAAGTAACCCAGAAGGTCTATAATAGCAGAGACTCGTTTGAAAACCAACAAACCAAAAAGATGGCCAAAATAGTAGCAGCAGCTTTACAGGAAGTTAAACCCAAGCAGCCAACAGGGAAAAGAGGAACCAGCACCGGGCAGAAAACTCCACTTGCAAAAAATCAATACTCCTATTGTAAAAAAATTGGGCACTGGATAAAAGACTGTCCAGACAGGCCACCCCAACCACAAGAGTGCCATCTGGGGGGGCCCACCAAAATCTACTCCTGTGCTTCAATTACAAACCGACTGAAGGAGCCAGGGCTCAGTCAATTCCCCCCCAGAGCCCAGGGTGAAACTTATGGTGTGGGGAAGCCCTGTCCACTTCTTAGTGGACACGGGGACTGAGTATTCCATCCTCCAAAAGTACAATGGCCTGTTTCAGAATAAGCATTCCTTGGTCCAGGGGGCAACTGGGACTCATTTAGGCCCCTGAACTACCGAAAGAACAATAAATTTGGGAAAAGGAGAAGTAACTCATTCATTCCTAGTAATGCCAGACTGCCCATACACACTCCTGAGACATGACCTCTTACACAAGCTTAAGGCCAACATAGGTTTTGAGGAAACCATGGCACCAGTAAGCCCAAGCCCACCAGGGGCATCAAAAATTCTTGTTACTGTTCCCCTAAGTGAGGAATACATGTTAACAGAAGGTGGGGCCCCGCTTGACTCTTCAAACACCATACTGCTGACCCAGCTGCAGACTGAGTTTCCCCAAGTCTGGCTGAATTAAACTCCTCTGGGCCAGCATCCCATCAACCGCCAGTCGTTGTACATCTTAAAAGTCAGACAGCACTCATTAGGGTAAAACAGCACTCTATATCCCCAGAGGTCCAAAAAGGCATAGCAGCCACATTCAGCATCTCCAGGAAGCTGAAATCCTAGTGCCGTACCACTCATCCTGGAACATCCTGCTTCTTCCTGTCAAAAAGGCAGGCACAGGAGATTACCACCCTGTCCAGGACCTCAGGGCATTCAATGGGCAAGGGGAGGATATCCATCCCACAGTCCCCAACCCATACAACCTCCTCAGTGGGTTAACTTCAGAGAGGCAGGTATACACAGTCCTGGACCTTAAGGATGCCTTCTTCAGCATCCCATTGGCTAAGCAGAGCCAACCTTTGTTTGCCTTTGAATGGACAGATCCTGAAAAAGGGGAAAATGGCCAGTTAACCTGGACATGACTCCCACAAGGATTTAAAAACTCTCCCACTCTGTTCGATGAAGCTTTCTGCCAAGACCTCCGAGCCTTCCAGCAACAGCACCCTAAAGTGACTCTGCTTCAGTATGTAGATGATCTGCTAATAGCAGCTACATCAGAAGGTGAGTGCCTGCATGCCACCAGGCACCTGCTTAAAGAACTTCAGACTGTAGGGTATCGGGTGTCAGCAAAAAAGGCTCATCTCTGTATAACTGTAGCCATATACCTTGGGTATAACCTCGAAGGATGTAAAAGATTCCTGACTGCCCAGTGCATTCGGGCTATAGCAGGCATCCCGGCCCCAGGAAGCAAAAGGCAGGTCTGGGAATTCTTGGGAGTTGTAGAATACTGCCGACTATGGATTCCTAAGTTTGCTGACCTTACAAAACCCTTCTATGAAATAACCAAGGGACCAGAGACTCATTTTAAGTGGACACCAGAGGGGTACAAAGCTTTCCAAGCCCTTAAAAATGCCCTGGTCACAGCTCCGGCCCTGACCTTGCCGGATATTAAAAAACCTTTTCACCTTTATGTAGATGAAAGACGAGGCATCGCCCAGGGGGTCCTAACCCAAAAGCTCAGCTCATGGAACAGGCCGCTCACCTACCTGTCAAAAAACTGGACCTGGTAGCCTCGGGCTGGCCGCCCTGCTTGCAGGCTATAGCAGCCATTGCCATGTTAGTAAAGGACTCAGACAAACTAACATTGGGGCAGTATTTGACTATCACAGCCATGCATGCAGTGGAGTCTTTACTCCCTGACAAATGGATGTCAAATGCCTGAATAACTCATTATCAAGCACTGCTTTTAGATCAACCCCGCATCAAGATCCAGCATACCCCCAGTTTAAACCCCACAACTTTACTACCAGAAGAAAGTTCCATGGGGGCACCGCATTGTTGTTATGAAACAACTGAGTTCCAGAAGCTGCACAGGGACCTAACCGATGTCCCAAGAACAAACCCCAACCTAACGCTTTTCATGGATGGCAGAAGTTTCATACAGAGTGAGGTAAGATATGCAGGAGCAGCAGTGGTCACTCTACAGGGAACTATTTGGGCTGAGCCTCTTCTGCAGGGAACATCAGCCCAAAAAGCCAAACTGATTGCCCTAACTGAGGCTCTAAAAGCAGGTGAAGGAAAAATTGTCAACATCTACACTGACAGCAGGTATGTGTTTGCAATGACACATGATCATGGGACAATTTACAGGGAGCAGGGATTACTCACCGCAGAGGGGGAAACTATAAAAAATAAAGTGGAGGTCTTAGACCTCCTGGCAACAATATGGGCCTCCAAACAAGTTGCCATCATACATTGCCTGGGCCACCAAAAAGGAAACTCAAAAGAGGCAATAGGAAATAGAAGAGCAGATCAAGCAGCCAAAGAAGCTGCTTACCGCAGAACCACCTGCCTGCTGGAACTGCCACTTCCAGTTCTATGTGAGCCACCAAAATATACAGAAGAAGACCTCCTTGCTGTACAAAAATTGCAGACAACCTCAAAGATGGATGGCTTCAACTTCAGGATGGCAGAACCTTCCTCCCTCGAGTCCTGGGACAACAAATCCTAAGGGAGCTCCACAAAGGTACTCATTTGGGAAGGACAAAACTAACTGAACTTATGAGAAAAGAATTCTATCTCTCTCATCTGGACCAGCTTGCCCAGGAGCTCATTCAAGGCTGTGTGTCATGCCAGCAGACTAATAATGCTAAGGTCAGTGTATCCACCCAAGGGGTCTGAGATAGGGGATTAACCCCTGGGAGACATTGGGAAATAGACTTTACAGAAGTCAAACCTGGGCAATATGGGTATAAATACCTATTGGTCTTGGTAGACACCTTCTCGGGTTGGGTCGAGACATTTCCTACAAAAACTGAAACTGCTTCTTTAACAGTAAAAAATCTCTTAAATGACATCATACCAAGATATGGTCAATAGGCTATCTCAATAGCCTATCTCAATAGGCTCAGATAATGGCCCAGCATTTATTTCTAAACTTACTGAAGGTATTGCAAAAACCTTGGGGATAAATTGGAACTTACAATTGTGCTTATCATCCTCAGAGTTCAGGGCCGGTAGAAAGAATGAATTGGACACTTAAAGAGACCTTGATCAAATTAACCCTGGAGACCAGCAAAGGTTGGGTAACACTCCTTCCCTATGCCCTCTTAAGGGCCAGGTGTACCCCCTACATCAAGGGTCTAACCCCCTTGAAAATTCTGTTTGAACAGCCCCTGCCATTACTTCCATAAATTGGACTGGAAAAAGCACCAGAACTGTCTAACCATAATTTGCTTCAATCACTGCAGGCTCTTCAAAGAGTTCAGCAAGCTGTCACTGAGACTGTGCAGGCAACCTTCCGGAAACCGGTTCCAAAACATCCACACCCGTTCCAGCCCAGTGACCAGGTCTGGATAAAATGGCACAAACCTGAGACTCTCACCCCAAGGTGGAAAGGGCCCCACATAGTAATCCTCACTACTCCTACAGTCGTCAAAGTCAGCAGTGTCCACCCCTGGATTCATCATTCACAAGTAAAGGCAGCCACCACCGCGCCCCCAGAAACATGGAAAGTCATCAAACCAGCTACTGGAGAATTCCTCTAAAGATAAGACTTTTGCCGGGCATGGTGGCTCAGCCTGTAATCTCGCACCTTTGGGAGGCTGAGGTGAGTGGATTGCCTGAGCCGAGGGTTCGAGACCCGCCTGGGCAGCAAGACCTCATCTCTACAATAAACCAAAAAATCAGTCAGGCATGGTAGCGCATGCCTGTAATTCCGGCTACTTGGAAGGCTGAGGCGGAAGGATCGCCAGAGCCCAGCAGGTCAAGGCTGCGGTGGCCGGGAGCGGCCACTGCACTCCAATCTGGACAACAGAGTGAGACTCCAACTCAAAAAAAAAAGTAAGACCTTTGCAGTCCCCAGTATCTTAATCATATTCCTTGCATAATTTCCCCAGCTTGAGGCCTATTGGCCTAACCCGCGTAATCCCTATACTCCAGGAAACTATTCCTGGGAACTGAGAAATACTGTCACTGGGACCATAATTGTCACCTACAGAGGAAGCAGGCAACCTGTTTTTAATTTTGACCTTTGTAAATTATGGACAGGTCTAACCCTCAGGGGCACACACACGGATGAATGCAGCACCTTAGTTTATGAAAAAGGACTTAAATCTGCTGGGGTTTTTTGCTTGCCTGGCATTGGGACCAGCCCATTGCCACAAAGCAGGACAATACCAATGTGCTGCATGGGGGTGCAAAACTATTTCTCCTTGGAAAAATCGAGACCCATACATAAACCTATGCAGGAGAAAGCCTGCTCCCCAATACATTCTAATACGAACATGCAACCCATTTAGACTCACTATAATACTTTGGGATACCCTCAGCACCTGCCAGGTATGGGAAACAGGTAAAACATGGGGGCTCAGAATGTATGCTGAAGGACCCGATCCTGGCATGCTTTTTACTATTCAAAGGCAGGCCATCCCCCACACCCTAAATCCTATGGGTCCCAACAGCAACTTGATTCTCCAAAAACCTGAACCTTCTGAATGCCCCCAACCCAACCACCCCAGGCATCTGGTTCTACCTACCCTACAATTTTGGAGGCCAGTCCTACTCCCCTACCCACCGCATTAGCCCCCAGAAATGAAAACCATTTCCTCCCTATGCTATCTGCTGTTTACCAGTTTGCAAATGCCACTCGTCCTGAAATAACAAAAGGCTGCTGGCTATGCCTAGACCCTCGACCACCTTATTACGTAGGAATTGCAGTGAACTTCTCAATAGGCAACACCAAAAAGCATGTATGGATTCTTAACCTCTCTACAGCTCAGTCCTTAGGACTATGTCCCTGGGGACAGAACTTGGCCCTTACTCTGAGAGATCTTCAAGGATGTGGATCTTGCCTTTATTCTCCCTCTTATAATATAAGTAATTCTCCCTAACAAATGTTGTGTAATACTGCCTCTGTAGTAAGTATCCCCAATCCAAAAACCTCTAAAGATCTCCACCCCCCACCACCACCACCTGGTTTACTTGTATGCAAGGTATAACACCCTGTATTGTTTTAAAATACTTCAGGGACACCACAGAAATCTGTGTCTTAGTGCATATACTACCCCAGGTATATATCTATGAAGAAAAGGAGGGACGGGAACACCTTGGACTCTCAGGCCTCGGGAGATCCAAGTGGGTCCCCATATTAGTGCCCCTCCTCATTAGCCTAGGAATTGCAGGGTCCACAGCAATAAGTACAGCTTCTCTGGTCATTGGGGATCAAAACCTCAAAGAGCTAAGTAAACAGGTTGATAAGGACCTAGGACTTCTGGAGTTGAGCATATCCCACCTAGAGCAGCAAGTTAATTCCTTAGCCAAGGTCGTGCTCCAAAACAGGAGGGGACTTGATCTCCTCTTCATGAAGCAGGGGGGCTATGCATGACCCTAGAAGAAATGTGCTGTTTCTATGCAAACCAATCCAGGGTCATCTGAGACACTCTTGCCCTGGTAAGAGACAATCTAAAACAAGGAGAGCTGCAAAGACAAGCCTCGGAAAATTGGTATCAGTCCCTCTTCTCTTGGTCCCCCTGGCTCACAACCCTGATCTCTGCAGTGGCAGGGCCTCTCTTCCTGCTCCTAATAGGTATAAAAGTAGGGTCTTGCTTAGTTAAAAACCTCCTTGGTTATATTAAAATAGAATGTCAACAATAAAATCAATGGTCCTCAGAAGTCAATATAATCCCCTGTATGAAGAGTCAATGATTTGACTCCAGGAACAACTGAAAGGGGGGAATGTGAAAGGGGGCTCAAAAAGACATCTACAATGTCAAAAATTAAACTAAACATGTACTCAACCTTTGCACAATTAAAAAAAAAGGTTCCCAGCCAGGCTCGGTGGCTCAGCCTGTAATCCCGCGCCTTTGGGAGGCTGAGGTGAGTGGATTGCCTGAGCCCGCGGGTTCGAGACCTGCCTGGGCAGCGAGACCTCATCTCTACAATAAATCAAAAAATCAGCCAGGCGTGGTAGCGCACGCCTGTAATTCCGGCTACTGGGAAGGCTGAGGCGGAAGGATCGCCGGAGCCCAGCAGGTCGAGGCTGCAGTGGCCAGTAGCATCCACTGCACTCCAGTCTGGGTGACAGAGTGAGTCTCCAACTCAAAAAAAAAAAAAGAAAAAAGGTTACCTTCCTGGAAACTGGCAAAACCTGCTGGCTAGGTTAAACTAACAGCTTTTTTTTGCACCTGTGAACCCCACTAGCATTCCTCAAAAAATACCTAGACCTCCAGGATGTTGCGGTTTGGCACCCTTGGAAAGTCCCAATGTGGTTTTACCCCATTTAAAGCAAGCCCCCACAGCAAATGGGGGCCCCTTGCTGTGGGACTGTCATGTCCAGCAGGCAAGTGGCCGATGGCCCAGCTCTTAGCTAATAAACCTCTCCTTTTATAAATTGTACTTTTAGTTTTAGTGTCTGTGAATTAAGCGCTCAGTCCCTATTTCAGGAACAAAGTTTTTATAGGCAAAAACTGCCGAATAGGCTACATAGCATGGGGTGCAAACATAAGGTACATTGGGTTACATGGCATACAGCACGAACATAAAGACCATTAAACTTAAACAGCAAAATGTGCAAATGTATACAAGTAAATTCAGAACTTTTGGTTAGGGAGTTTCCAATATTTGGGGAAATCAAGGGTGCAAGCCTTAGTTTTGGGAAAATTACAACTCCTAAGTACTAAAAAGCCATATGGGGGTCATTTTTAGGTTAAAGCAGCTTCAAAGTAGCTAAAACAGTTAATATAGACAATTTGTTACAATGTGGGATTGTTTATAAGTTCTACAGGTACTTCAATGTTCCATCGTATATATGTAATGGATTTTCTTTATTCAGTCTACTTTTGTGGAACTTCCATGCATACATAAGTATACATATAATTAAGACAGTTTTTCTCCTGTTAATCTATTTTTTTAAAGATGTGGGGTACAATTCAGGATTAGGTATACAAGTGGTCATTATACAGGTATAGTTTGTCCTCATTTTGCCTAGTTTGAAATCAGGTACCCTTATTGATACTATGTGCCCTTCCTCCCCCCAGCAGTTTCTGACTACTGCCAATGCCTTTCTTATAGTATTATGGCAAATGTTCAGGGTCTGCCTATATGTGAGAACATGCAGTACTCAGATCTTTGTTTCTGTGATGTTACATAGTATGATAGACAAAGTTGCTGTGAAGTCCGTAATTTTGTTCTTCTTTATGGCTGTGCAATATTCCATCGTGTATAGGTATCACTTATTTTTTCTAGTCCAGCTCTCAATGGCAGCATGGTTGGTTCCATGTTTTTGCTATTGTAAATAATGCTGTAATAAACATGTGTACAGGTAAAAGCATAAACTGACTCAAGGTGGGCCGGTGCTTCAGGAATAATGCAAAATTGCAACCACATATGAAGTAAAAGAAGGCAAAGGGTTTTTTTTGAAAGCAGAATTTTAGGGGACAGAAAAGCTCCCACAGTGGGAGGGCACTCAAGGGAGTTGCCCAGAAGAAGATAAAGTTTATTATTCACCTTTCATAGATTAAAAGAGGGCCAACACTCAGAGACAAGTGTGGCACTGAAGG
This sequence comes from Carlito syrichta, assembly GCF_000164805.1. Taxonomy (NCBI): domain Eukaryota; kingdom Metazoa; phylum Chordata; class Mammalia; order Primates; family Tarsiidae; genus Carlito; species Carlito syrichta. Next base: position 134,529 of record NW_007255517.1, read on the forward strand.
ATGGGGAGCTGAGTATATTTTAAGGCTCTTGATGGGGAGTTTAGGTTGGAAAAAAATGTCCAGAGTTACATTTTTTAATGTAGATCATAGAAGTCACATAAATTTTGTGTCTTGACTTCATCAGCAGCTGTTATCTCAAGACTCCTGGTGGCAGGTGGGATGCTGGCCACAGTAAACTGATAATGATACATCAAGACTAGAAGCACAAATGCCTTGAACAATTTGGACTGTGTATCTTCTAGTTGGTTACAGTTTTTGCTTCTTCTAGGAGTTCTGGTTCACAAGTCTTGATTAAACATTATACATAAAATTAATACAAGGACATGAAAGAAAGCAGTTGAGAACAGATATATTTCTGGGTGTTAAAAGGTTTTGACAAAGCCTACTTCTTATCTAGGTCTGGTGGACACATTTTCAGAGATGTGCAGTCTTTCTGTGTGTCGCCTGTTTGTCAGGAGGCTCCATGATGATGGTTGTGCTCCCTTCAGTTCCAGCAACAGTTACTAGATCCAAGAACAAGGAAAAAAAATGTTTACTTTTAAATTTAAATGGCTTCTACATATCAGAGGTTCCCTCCTTCAGCAGGCCTCTTTTTTGTAGAATGGTTTGAGTTCCTCTGATGTATTCCCAGAAGGGGAATTGCTGGGTGATATGGAAGGTCAACTTCAAGATCTATTAGGAATCACCACACTATTTTCCATAGAGGTTGAATTCGTTTGTATTCCCACCAACAGTATAGAAGCATTCCCTTTTCTCCACATCCTTGCCAGCATCTGTTGTTTGCTGTTTTATTAATGATGGCCAGTCTTAGTGGAGTGGTTCCTACCATATGGTTTTGATTTGCACTTTTCTGATGATCAGTGAGGTTGAGCATTTTTTAAGTGTCTGTTGGCTGTTTGTATATTTTCCTTTGAGATGTGTCTATTCATGTCTTTGGCCCACATTTTATCCAGGCTGTTTGGTTTGTTTGTTTTTTTTTCCATTTGCCTTATTTTGCTAAGCACAGGACAGGCCATGTGGCTCTTTGTACTAAGTCCACCACATTTCCAAGCTTTGGCTCCCTCCCCTACCATGGAGAGGTGAATCTCCTCCCCCCACTCCGTCTCTCTATCTCTCCCTCTCTCTCTCTTTCTCTAGTTTGCTTTCTAAATAAACTATATTTTCCAATCTAACTTTGGAATTCTTTGCGTCTTTCATGCATCACTGGATTGCACAAAAAACAACACCCAGTGGGACTGAACATATATTTTGGAGGACCCACTGGAATTTTTAACCTAGCAAGTTAATTCCCCACTGCCAATAGTAGCCAGAGATCCTGTAGGGGTATGACAGGCTAGTTAAACATATATACTTAACAGGTTATAGGAAGAGCTAAACATATCATGAAGGTAACACACATATGTGTAAAATATGACCCATGTTTACATTGGGGTGGAGACTTAACCTTTGCCTGGCATGGCCTTGGGTCCTGTTTATAATTTGGTGTTTTCAAAAAAATGGAAAAATATTCCATGCTCATGGATTGGAAGAGTTAACATTGTTAAGATGTCCATTCTACCCAAGACAATCTACAGATTTAATGGAATATCCAATAAATTACCAGCAACATTGTTTTCAGACCTGGAAATGACAATACAGGAATTCATATGGAAACATAAACAACCATGAATAACCAAAACAATCCTCTGCAAAAAAATAAATAAATAAAGGGAGAGTTATCACACTTCCAGACTTTAAACTTTATTATAAAGCTACAATAATCAAAACAGCCTGGTATTTGTACAAGAACATGCCTATAGACCAGTGGAACAGGATAAGGATCCCAGAAGCAAAAACTTCAATTTCTCAACCAATTCATCTTCAACAAAGCCTCTATCACCAACCACTGGGTTGAGGAGAGCCTATTCAGTAAATGGTGCTGGGAAAACTGACTGACCACATGAAGAAGATTAAAACAAGACCCTGACCTATCAACATATACAAAAATAAACTCTAAATGGATCAAAGACCTAAGCGTAAAACCTCAAACTATAAGAACCTTAGAAAATGCAGGAGACACCTTTATGGAAATTGGAACTGGCAACCAATTCCTGATCAAAACCCCAAGTGCCATGCCATA
>NW_007255517.1:136953-140144 GCF_000164805.1 Carlito syrichta
TGCCCCCTAACTCCAGTCAGAATGGCCATCATCAATCACTAAAAAAAACAGATACTGGAGGGGAATGTGGGAAAAGGGAACATTTTTACGCCATTGGTGGGAGTGGAAACTAGTACAACCTCTATGAAAAACAATTTGGCGATTCCTAAAAGATCTAAAAATTGACCTTCCCGTAATTCCCCTACTGGAAGTATACCTGGAAGAACTCAAATCACTATATGAAAAAGATACCTTCACACACATGTTTATTGCAGCATTGCTCACAATAGCAAAAACATGGAACCAATCGTGCTGCCCATCAAAAGATGACTGGATTAAAAAATGTGGTACAAATACACAGTGGAATATTATGCAGCCATAAGGAAGGACAAAATTATGAACTTCACAGCAACTTGGATGGACTTAGGATATATAATTCTGAGTGATCTATCACTAAAACAAAGAACTGAGTATCACATGTTCTCACTCATAAGTGGACCTTGAACAATTATCATAATACTATAAGAAAAGAATTGGCAGTAGTGAGAAATTCCTGGGGGGGAGTGGGGGCAGGAATGGCAATGGTGGGAATCTGCCAGGGGAGGGGGGCACCTCATCAACAAGGGTACCTGCATAATGAACATTTGTATACTTAACACTGAATTGTAATCCATATCTTTAAAATAAAAAAAATTTTTTTAATTGGTGTCTTATGGTCATAAAGTGTCTGATATGTCAGTCTTATGATCTCTATTTTAACATAAATTCTGGTCAGTTGTTGTGTCTAAACTCCAGAAAGGAGAGAATATAATGAGGTGTGTCTGACCTACTATCCCATCATGACCGGAAGCTAAGTTTTTAAGATTTATCTGTTGTTCCTCTTGCTAAGGTGGGGACCATTCAGTCGATGGGGGAGGTGAACGGTGGGTTAGGATTTTATTTTTTAGTTTATGTAGCCACACCATCATTGCCAGGTGGTGTGGCTACCTGTCATGAATCCTTCTTGTCCCTTGGGGTGACCCCTATGGTCAAGGGACTTAGAATCAGAAGTAAAAGATGTTGCTACTACTTACAAAAATTTCTTTCTTCTTTACATGGTTCTTCCAATTTATTCCATATCTTCTCTGAGAAAGTGTATTTCTGCTGCAAAGAAGAAATTCTGAATGACAAACCAAGAAATTCTGAATGACAGAAATGAGATAAGTGAAAAGACAAACTGCTGGAGATTAGACAACAGGGCAAGTGCTCCTCAAAAAGAGTGATCATGCTGTCCAGACTCCCTCCTTATTTCCATCACCCTACCCTCCTCCCCACAGCCAGGAGCAGGGCTCTTACCTGGCACAATCCCTAGAGATGGGAGATGAGTGGCACTGGGACTCCACACCATGAATCTTTAACTTCACAAGAAACTTCTGGGAGCCAAAGGATTTGGGACAGCAGAGCTCAAAGCAGGGCCAGTAGAGACAGTTAGGGTCACAGAGACGTGTCCAGTTTAGGGGCAGGATGGTGTCATCATCACAGCACTGCTCCAGAGGATTGTAGGTCTGGTTCCCACAAGTGGGTGCTTGCTGGCACAGCCACAGCCCAGAGCCTGGCAGACATTGCTGGTGTGAATCCAAGAACAACTAGGCATGAAATTCTCCCCATAAAGAGCTCTCTGTGTGCCACCACCCCACTTTCCAAAGGCAGCCTCTTCTCTCTTGTCTATTCTTTCTTTTTTCATAGACAGGGTTTTACTGTGTCACCCAGGATTTAGTGCAGTGGCACTATTATAGCTCAGGGTGGCCAAATTTCTAGGTTAAAATATCCTATTGTCCCCCACAACAGCAGTCATGAGCCACTGGGTCTGGTTAATTTTTTTTTAGTAGAGATTGGGTCTAGCCATGTTGCCTGGGCTGATGTTGAACTACTGGCCTCAAGCAATCCTCCTACCTTGGTTTCCCAAAGTACTGGGATTATAGATCCGAGCCACCATACCCAGCCTCTTGTCCATTCTTTTACTCACCTTGAGCTTCCCTTGGGCACTGAAGAAGGAAAGTAAATACACAAACAAGAGCTGTAGGAGAAGAAAAGGAGATTTAGTATGACTGCCAGTATGGCCATCAAGTTGACCTCAGGGAGAAGAGGCCAGTGTGGGGAAGGCTTAGTTTCAGATTTGCTCTAAAAGCTTGGGTTTGGGACTATCTTTGGACAGGATCTAGTTCCTGAAACACCTAAGAGTCCAGAGCATGATGAACCCTTCAAGGAAAGAGAAAGCAGGGACAACTTTTGGAATACCTTAATTTAGGATTCTAAGAATGTAGTGAAATTTGCCAGTTGGGAGGAGAGTGGGGCAGTTGTTAAAGTTTAACCATGATTAAGATTAAGGTGATCAGGAAGGAGGAAGGAAGCAGAGTAAGATGTGCAAGGAGAGAACTCGAGCACAAGGTTGCATTGGAGACAGGACTGGGCTTGAGTAGATCTTGGAGTTGCAGCTCTCCTTGCTTGTTTTACAGTTTCTGGCACCATAACTGAGAGTGAAGGTTGAGAAATTAAGAAAATTTTAAAAGGATGGGTCATGAAGGTTTTTATAGAGGCAATCATCTGACTAGAATAGTGATCCAGGTTAATTATTCCACAATTCTCTTTTTTTAAAAGCACATAGAGGCAGGTAACAATGGGGTTATGCAAACAAAATAGAAGAAAAGGCTATGAGTTTATCTTCTGCACTTGTAAATGAAACTATTCTCCCTTCCTGTGCTACTCTGTATCAGAGAGGGGATGCAGCCCTGTGTCCATCTCCAAGTTGAGATTTGAGAAAACTGATGGTTTCCAGCTCCACTGAGCATTGCCAATTAATGTGCAACTGGAATAGGTGGCTCTATCCTTCTATTCTAAGTTCCTGTTCTACCAAATACTTGATAATTTTATTTTTTCCCAGGAACTGTTTCCTTAGAAATTTCATGAGGTGCTTCCCCAAACAGCTTTGTTTACCCTCTGGAAAGCTATGAGACATCCTACAGTTTGCACATGATCTAGCTGAAGGGCACAAGCACCATATCTACAAAAAGGAACCAAAAAAGAGGGGCAGTTGCCATTTTTTCCATTTGGTTGTTGAAGACTCAAAGAGCGTATTGCTCTAGAGAGCAGACTGCAATAATATCATCAGTAATAATAAGTGGTAGATGATATGAGATGCAGCACTTGCATGTGCAGCCCTAGTAGACAAAAGC
>NW_007255517.1:140164-147012 GCF_000164805.1 Carlito syrichta
CAGTAAACTGATAATGATACATCAAGACTAGAAGCACAAATGCCTTGAACAATTTGGACTGTGTATCTTCTAGTTGGTTACAGTTTTTGCTTCTTCTAGGAGTTCTGGTTCACAAGTCTTGATTAAACATTATACATAAAATTAATACAAGGACATGAAAGAAAGCAGTTGAGAACAGATATATTTCTGGGTGTTAAAAGGTTTTAACAAAGCCTACTTCTTATCTAGGTCTGGTGGACACATTTTCAGAGATGTGCAGTCTTTCTGTGTGTCGCCTGTTTGTCAGGAGGCTCCATGATGATGGTTGTGCTCCCTTCAGTTCCAGCAACAGTTACTAGATCCAAGAACAAGGGAAAAAAATGTTTACTTTTAAATTTAAATGGCTTCTACATATCAGAGGTGCAGCCCTAGTAGACAAAAGCACAAGGTCTACTGATGCCTATGAGCAAAGTGCCAGATCTTGCAGGACCTGGACAGTAAGAAAAGCAGCCATCAGCGATAAGGATCGGTGTGATACTCCATCCCCATCATGCTGGCACAACTTGTGAAGGAGCATTCATCATCATCCTGACCATATCAATAGCATCAGGGAGGAGTCTCCTCACCCAAGCTTCATTTTAAGCCTCCCACTGTGAAGGGTGTTGAGCTTCTGTCCAGAGTATTGGAAAACAAAAGAATTTGGACATTCCTGATGAGCCTCAACTGCCAGCTTGCTTGCCCAAGAAAAATTTTATATGAAATTAACAAGAAGACGTATACATGTCAAAAGTGTCTGAGATATTCTAGTTCCCTTACCTTACAATATACATTTTAGAATCTTGTCCATACCCCCCCATAAGAAAATATTTCTGGGGTTTTGATAGAGACTTGTACATCAACTTGAGGAGACCTGACACCTTTACCAGCAGAGTCTTATAATCCACAAACATATGTCTCTTTACGTAAGTTTTTTTACTTCTTCCATGAGCATTTTGTAGTATTCAGTATATGAGTCCTGGGCATGTTTTTTTCTATTTCTATCTAACTTTTTCATTTTGGGGCAATTGTAAGTGCTGTTCTTGTATTAATTTTTGTGTCAACATGTTCATTGCTAGTATCAAGAAACACAGTTGATTCTCCATGTTGTTCTTGTCTTCTGCAACCTTCCTACAAACTCACTCATTTGTTCCAGGACCTTTATGTAGCTAACTTGAGACTGTTTACATAGATGGTTGTGTGACCTGTAAATAGGAACAGTTTTACTACTTCCTTTCTAATCTGCATTAATTTTAAATCTTTTTTTCTTGACTAACTACACTGGTTAGCATGTCCAGCAATACATTGAATAAGAGTGGTAAAAGAAGACATCTTTCCCTGTTCCCAATCTTAAGTGGAAAGCATTCACTTTTTCACCATTACTTATGATGTTAGTTGTGGGCTTTTTGTAGATGGTCTTTATCAAGTTGAGAAAGTTCCCCCATTCCTATTTTTCTGAGAGTATTTTTTAAATCATGAATGGATGTCAAATTTTGTCAAATGCTTTTTAAGCATCAATTGATATGATCGTGTGATTTTTTTTCTTCAGCCCATTACTGTGGTGGATTACACTTATATTGGTTTTTGAAATATTCTGCAGGCTTGCATTCTGCAGTAAATCCTATATGACTATGGTGTGTAATTATTTATGTTGCTGAACTCCATTTGTAAATATTTTGTTAGTGATTGATTTTTTTTTTTTTGAGTTGGAGTCTCACTCTGTTGCCCAGATTGGAGTGCAGTAACCACTCCCAGCCACCGCAATTTCAGCCCGCTGGGCTCTGGTGATCCTACCGCCTCAGCCTTCTGAGTAGCCAGAACTACAGGTGTGCACTACCATGGCCAGCTAATTTTTTATTTTATTGTATAGATGAGGTCTCACCAAGTTGCCCAGATGGGTCTCCAGCCCGCAGGCTCAGGCAATCCACTCACTTTGGCCTCCCAAAGCGCTGGGATTACAGACTGAGCCACCGAGCCTGGCTTAAACCAAGTCTTTTCTTTTTTTTTTTGAATTGGAGTCTCACTCCATCACCCAGACTGAAGTGCAGTGGCTGCTCCTGGCCACCACAGCCTCGATCTGCTGGGCTCCAGTGATCCTTCCACCTAGTCTTCCAAGTAGCTGGAACTGCAGGCACGCACTACCACTCCCAGCTATTTTTTAAATTTATTTATTGTAGAGATGAGGTCTCGCCAACTTGCCCAGGCGGGTCTCAAACCTGTCGGCTCAGGCAATCCACACACCTTGGCCTCCCAAAGTGCTGAGATTACAGGCTAAACCACCGAGTCCGGCTTGTTGGGGATTTTTATATCAGGGATACAGATCTGTAGTTTTATTGCTTTGTTGTTTGTCTGTCTTTTTATGGTTTTGGTAGCAGTGTAATTCTGATTTATAAGCTGAATTGGGAAGCATTCCCTCCTATTTTATTTTCTGAAAGGGGTTGTGCAGAATTGGTGTTAATTCCTCTTTAAACTTTTGGTAGATTCTCAAGTGAAACAAATTGGGCTCGGAAATTTATTTTTTAGAAGATATTTTCAATCATTCAACTTCCTTAATAGTTATAAGGCTGTTAAAAGTATGCATTCATTTTGGGTGTATTGTGATAGCTTGTGCCTTTTAAAGAATGATTCCTTTCATCTAAATTGTCAGATTTATGTCTATAGAGTTATTCCCAGTGTTCCTTTATTATCCTTTTGGAGTCTGCAAGGTTTATAGTGATATCTCCTGTTTCATTACTGGTACTGAAAATTTGTGTCTTCTCTTTGTTTTTATGGGTTTTGCTAAAAATTTGTACACTACTGATCTTTCCATATAACCAGCTCTTTATTTCATCAGTTTTCTACATTGTCTTCAATTTTGTTGGCTTCTGCTCTCATCTTTATTATTTTCTTCCTTCTCATTGCTTTGGGTCTATTTTGTTTTTCTTTTTTTCCTTACATTCATGAAGTGAGAGCTTAGATTATTGATTTCTCCTCTTTTCTATTAAAACTAATTAGTGCTATACATTTCCCACTTAGCAATGATTTATGAATCATTTCACAAATTTTGATATGTTGTATTTTCACTTCATTAAGGTAAATGTATCTTTAAAATTTTTTTCCTTGAGATTCCTCTTTAAACCAAGGATTATTTGGAGCTGTGTTTAATTTCATCATTTTCTTTTTGAGTTGGAGTCTCACTCTGTCACCCAGACTGGAGTGTAGTGGCTGCTCCCGGCCACCAGAGCCTCAACCTGCTGGGCTCCGGCCATCCTTCCACCTCAGCCTTCCAAGTAGCTGGAACTACAGGCTCACGCTACCACGCCCAGCTAATTTTTTTATTTATTGTAGAGATGAGGTCTCGCCAGCCCAGGTGGGTCTCGAACCCGTGGGCTCAGGCAATCCACTCACCTCTGCCTCCCAAAGGTGCGGGATTACAGGCTGAGCCACCTAGCCCAGCTCATCATCTTTTTATTTGATTTTGTTTTTATTTTAAAGATATGGGGCATAATTCAGGGATAGGTACACAAGTGGTCATTGCACAGGTAAAGTTTGGGCTTCCCGTTGGACCTCATATTACTTTGTTTGGGATCGGGTACCCTTACTAATGTTATGTGCAATCCCCCTCCCCTGGCAGTGATCTGCTACTGCCAATCTCTTTCATGCAGTATTATGTTCTCAAGTGTGATTTTTTAAAATTAATTTTTAGTTTAATTGTGGACAGAGGACACTTTAAGATTTCAACACTTTAAAACTTGTCAAGGTTTGTTTTATGACTCTAGAAAACCTCAATTCTTCATTCCAATTTATAATAAACATTGAATTAAAAATACCTAAAATTAAATCTAAAGAAATATGAGAAATAGCTACAAAACTCTGCTGAAAAATACTAGAAAAAACATAAATATTTTGGAAATGTATCATGTTTATTTTATGTTTTGGAAGTCTCAATATTATAAAGGTGTCAATTTTCCTTAACTTGATCTACAGAGTCAATACAAACTCAGTAGCAATTACAACAAACTTTTGTAGAAGTTTGAAAACTGAATCTAAAATTTATATGAAAATGAAAATGAATGATAGCCAATACAATACTGAAGAAAGTGAGCAAAGTTATAGGACTTACATGCAAACATTTCAAGAATTTTTAAAAACTGATAATAATTTAGAGTATGGTAATGCACAAGGTAAACCAATTTTTTCTTTTTTTTTAGTTGGAGTCTCTCTCTGTCACTCAGTTTGGATTGCAGTGGCAGTGGCAGCCTTGACCTGCTGGGCTCAGGTGATGCTTTTGCCTCAACCTTCCAAGTAGCTGGGACTACATGTACACACCACCATACTCAGCTATTTTTTTTAATTTATTGCAGAGAAAATATTTCTTTTTTTTCTTTTTTTTTTAGAGCTGGAGTCTCACTCTGTCACCCAGACTAGAGTGCAGTGGCTGCTTCTGGCCACCGCAGCCTCGACCTGCTGGGCTCCGGTGATCCTTCCGCCTCAGCCTTCCAAGTAGCCAGAATTACAGGCACGCACTACCATGCCCAGCTAATTTTTTTTTATTTTATTGTAGAGATGAGGTCTCGCCTGCTCAGGCGGGTCTCGAACCCGCAGGCTCAGGCAATCCACTCACCTCAGCCTCCCAAAGGCGCGGCCACTCACCTCAGCCTCCCAAAGGCGTGGGATTACAGGCTGAGCCACCAAGTCCAGCTAAGATTTCATCATATTGCCCAGGCTGTTCTTGAACTCCTAGGTTCAGACAATCCTCTCACTTCAGCCTCCCAAAGTGCTGGGATTAGAGATATGAACTACCAAGCCTGGTCAGGTAAACAAATTTATCAGTGGAAAAAACCAGAGTTCAGAAACAGATCCACACATAGACCATCAGTGATTTATGACAAACATATCACTACTACTTACCAGAAAATGATTAGTCCTTTTAATAGATATCTATACTGGAGGAAGAGAGGGAATGTATCTGGACCCCATCCCACACCAAACATGAAAGTTGATTAGAAATGAATCATAGACTTAAATGTGAAAGATTTAAAAATATAAAGTAAGACTTCCAGAAGCCAGTGTGAAGGGGCTCTCCTCCCAGCAAAACAACCACTTAACTGGTGAAAAACATTATTTTCCAGTAAAAACAACCAAGAAGTCTCAGGAAATTGTCCTGAAGGCATACAGCAAAGGAAGAAATGTTTATTTAAGAAATTCTACAAAATCTCTACAAGAGCAGCAGAATCTGAGGGCATTTAAGTCAAGAATTACTTCTATTCCCCACCTCCTCACCCAACTCTGTGTAATTTAGCTCTAACCTGGGCAGTCATAGACAATAAAAGGGTCTTCATTTTCCCCCAACTCCCAGCCTAGGGATACCGTTTCACTCCAGAAAGGACAGTGCACAAGCATCTTTTATCCCACTAGCTCCATACTCCAGCAGCTCTATTTTATTTATGTATTGTGGCCTAGGGGACTAGGGCTCCTTCCTCTACCAAGACCTTCTGCCTAAGGTGGAGGCTCAACCCCAAGTATGACAGATACAGAATACTAGGCCTTATTGACCTTGCCTCAGTTCACTCATAGGGCAGAGGTTCCACATAAGAAGGGGAAAATTGAGAAGACTAACAATTGCCATCTACTACTAGTGCTCCACTTGTAAAGGAAAGACATCGCTTCAGGACATGCTAGATGTTTTCCCCACTACCAGCTCCAGTCCAGCGACTCAGCGGTTATGCCCAAGCAGGGAGGCAAGCCATAAAAAGAGAGAGCTCCTTAGGTCTCCCTAAAAAAAATGTATGTATATTATAGTACATATATGTATGTGTGTATATATATATATATATATATGTATATATAATTGTATATATGTGTACATAACCCTAACCCTAACCATCTTAACCTTAACCCCTAACCATAGCCATAACCATATAGAGAAATTTATGCCTATGGGCATTATAAAAAATAATGTGGGGAGACGGGGCAAGATGGCGACGGCATAGGTGAACTGGTGAGATTCTCTGAACGTGAGTTCCCAAAAAGGCTATCACTTCGCTACCCCCATCCCCCAGCCCACCACCAACAGCGCTGGGGGCAGGCCCGGGAACTTCAGTCCCACGCAAGGCCAGATATTGCGCCCCCGCCCCACTGCTGCCGTTCTACTCGTGTGTGGAAGTCTCCGGTCCCAGCCCCCTCCAGATCCCTCCCCGGCTGCATTGTCTCCAGCCCGGCACCCGGCATCAAGCCGCCGGTCACACAGGGAGGCTCTGGGCACCCGCCCCTCAGAGACGCTGGTTCCATTTCTGGCTGAAGTCCTCTGTTGGGTCCCAGTGCCACTCTCGCTGTCTAGAGCCTGCCCTTTGGAACTTTGGAGCTCTGGAACTCCGGGTCCACCCTGGCTGAGGCACTCAGCGTGAGACCCCAAATCAGAGGACCCAGACAAGCGGAGAAAAACAGATCTGCTTAAACTGCCTTGCCATTCTCCAGGAAGAGACTTCCATTGCCCTGCCCACCTAGCAACAAACTTTACCTCATTTCCTAAGGCCAGGTATTGCAGCGTGCGGGGAAGTTTTGGGTCCCTGCTCCCTCCAGCTCTCTCCCCGGCCCGGCACCGCAGGTCGCACAGGGAGGCTCTGAGCGCCCGCCCCTCAGAGACACCGGTTCCATTACTGGCTGAATACTCTGTAGGGACCCAGTGCCACTCTCGTCATTTACAGCCTGCCTTTTGGAACTTTGGAGCTCTGGAACTCCGGGTCCACCCTGGCTGAGGCACACAGCGTCAGACCCCAACCCAGAGGACCCAGACAAGCGGAGAAAAACAGACCTGCTTAAACTGCTTTGCCATTCTCCAGGCAGACTTCCAT
>NW_007255518.1:0-5117 GCF_000164805.1 Carlito syrichta
TGAGACCTCATTTCTACAAAAAAAAAAAAAAAATCGCAGGATATGGTAGCACATGCCTATAGTTACAGCTACTTGGAAGGCTGAGGCAAAGCATTGCTGGAGCCCAGGTTGATCCTAGGGTGGCCATGAGTGTGCCACTGCACTCCAGCCTGGGCGATGGAGTGGAGTGAGACTCTAACTCAAAAAAACAAAAACAAACAAACAAAAAAACTCCTATTCCTGTAACATATCATCCATAATGTCTATCATACAATTAAATATTACTTGACATGCAGAGTAGTAGGAAAAATATGACCCACAGTCAAAGGTAAAAGAAGTTGATATAAACATATTCCAAAGTGACACAGATGTTAGAATAGGGAGATATGAATTTAAAACCAGGTAGATAGAAAATACATATATATATTTGTGTGTGTGTTTATATATATATTCTTATCATTTTTATATATAAATATATATTCTTATCATTTATATATATTCTTATCATTTACATATAAATTTAAATAAAAATATAGAAATAATGCACTCACAATGCTGAGTTGAGAAGTCTTAGCAGAGAAAGGAAAGTGATAATATAGAACCAAATGGGAATTTAAGAACTAAAATATACTGTTCCTGGATAAATTGACTGAATAGGATGAACAGCAGATTGGACACTACAAAAGAAAGGATCAGTGAACTCGAAGACATACAAATAAAAATTAACTAACCTGAAGACAGAAAAAATCAAAAGATTGAAAAGAATAAACAGAGACCTAGTACTTCAGGCAATTTAACTTATTGTGAAGATCAAGAAAGAGAGGAAAATAAAAAGAAACTGAAGAAGAAGGATGAAGGAAGAGGGAGAGAGAAACTTTTTTAAAAAATCCTTAAAAATTCCAAATTTGTTGGTCTCTACAATAAAAATAAAAAAAATTAGCTGGGCGTGGTAGCGCATTCCTGTAGTTCCAGCTACTTGGAAGGCTGAGGCAGAAGGATCGCCTGAACCCAGTAAGTCGAGGCTGCAGTGGCCAGGAGTGGCCACTGCACTCCAGTCTGGGCGACAGAGTGAGACTCCAACTCAAAAAAAAAAAATCACCTTACCAAATTTGTTTTAAAAATCATCTTACATATCAAGTTTAGTAAACCCTAAGTTGTATCAACAGGAAGAAAACCTCAGCTGGACATACAATAATTAAACATTGGATGATGGTGTTGAAAAAAAATTTTTAAAGCAGCCATAAAATAATTTTGCAGTCTTACGCAGCAAACAGCCTCCGTTGCACTACCGCCTCCACAAGGGACTACTGCTGTTTGCTACCAGCTGCTGATGCTGTGACTCTTGGCTTTGGCTCAGGAATTCCCAGCTCACTCCTCCACCCCAAGCCACCAGAGGCAAACTAAATGCAGCACCCAGCCATATCACTGGTTGCCAGTGCCTGACAGCGAACACACATCATCGCCCATCATAGTGAATCATCTATGGACCCCTGAGGAGTGGAGAGAAAGGACAAGTTGAGTGAAAGGATCAGTGAAAGAGGAGCCACCCACCACAGCCATATTCCAGGCAGAGATTCGCATTGCTCCGCCCATCTTCAAGCAGCCTTCACCTTGTTTCTAAGGTAACCTGCCAAAACAGGAGACAGAAGCCCCTCCCCTGTGCTGAATCAGACAAAGACAACTCTGTCCTCAGGCAGCAAGGCAGCAAACCAAGAGAACCGACCCATTCTATGAGTAAATCTACCTGCCTGTAATGAGAGCAAAGGGGAGAGGCTAGAGATCAGAGCTGAAGAGACTTTAGACACTCAGGAAAGGGTTTCTTATTTTGATTTTTGATTTTATTGTTTTGACTGTTTGTTTTGTTCACTTTTGTTTGTTTTTTGATTTAGACTACCTGTTTGTGTTGGGGAAAAACACATCAAAAGACATGATTATATTGGACTGTCTTTGCGTGATTACTGATATGCTTTAGGGAATTTTATTTGTTTTTTACTCTTTTCTGGTCTTGTGTCTCTTTTCACTCATTAGTTGGTATGCATGTCTGTATTTTTCTCTTACTCTTCTCTCTCTCTCCAACTTCCTTTTGACCCCCCTTCCATTATTTTCCTTTTTCTTACCTCCTTTTGTTTCAGGGAGCAAACCTAAACCCCACTGCATGGATAGATTGTAAGGCAGTGGAAAGTGGGTTCCAGTGTGCCCATACCTCTGTTGGTGGATACTGGAATCTGCAGATAGATTCTGAATCACAGCTTCACCCTCAATTAAATCTCAAAACTGCAAAAAGTACAGCCCCCAACCCACAGTCCAGCCCAAAAGTGAACAAAGCCAGAGGACCCTCATAAGGAAGAACAGGAGATTGAACAAAAAGAAGTAAAAGCAACCCCACCTTCCCTGAAAAACAGAATTAAGGAAGGGGAGAGAAAAATCTACACAAATGAAGAAAAACCAAAAGAAGAATATGGGTCAGCGGCTTACAGTGCAGACATGGCCAAGTCCAAGAACCATACCACACACAACCAGTCCCAAAAATGGCACAGAAATGGCATCAAGAAACCCCGATCACAAAGATATGAGTCTCTTAAGGGGGTGGACCCCAAGTTCCTTGGGAACATGCGCTTTGCCAAGAAGCACAACAAGAAGGGCCTGAAGAAGATGCAAGCCAACAACGCCAGTGCCATGAGTGCACGTGTTAAGGCTATCAAGGCCCTCATAAAGCACAAGGAGGTTAAGCCCAAGATCCCAAAGGGTCCTAGCTGCAAGCTTACTCGACTTGCATACATTGCCCACCCCAAGCTTGGGAAGCATATCTGTGCCCATATTGCCAAGGGCCGCAGGCTCTGCTGGCCAAAGGCCAAGGATCAAACTAAGGCCCCAGCCACAACTTCACCTGCAACTCCAGCTTCAGTTCCAGCTCCTGTTCAGGCTCCCAAAGGTGCCCAAACCCCCACAAAAGCTCCAGAGTAGAGGCCTCTGTCTGCCAATGTGTGGACAGAAGGACTGATTTAACCCCCAGGATGCTGTCTGCATGGGACTGGTGTCCTCCTGTGCTATTTGTACAAATAAACCTGAGACAGGAAAAAAAAAAAGAAGAAGAATATGGGTCTCTCCCAGACGTCTGGGAGGTCAGACACTGAGAAAACTGACTTCAGAATGCAAATAATGAAGAACCCCCAAAATGACTGGTCTCAAACTACAAACCCAGATATAAACACATTAATGGAGAGATTAAAAAGAATTGAGGATTGAGACCCACCTGGGCAGCGAGACCTCATCTCTATAATAAGTCAAAAATCAGCTGGGCACGGTAGCGCATGCCTGTAATTCCGGCTACTTGGAAGGCTGAGGCAGAAGGATCGCCGGAGCCCAGCAGGTCAAGGCTGCGGTGGCCGGGAGCGGCCACTGCACTCCAGTCTGGGCGACAGAGTGAGACTCCAACTCAAAAAAAAAAAAGAATTGAGGAGAGACAAGAGGAAACTGGGAAGGAGTTGATATCTGAGATAAGAGTGGTAAAGAATACTGTGAATGAAATAATAACAAACTGATAAGCATGGAAAGTAGAATTAGCCAAGCAAAAGAAAGAATCTCAGAGCTTGAGGACCAAAATATAGAACTAACCCAAACTGTCAAAAACATAGAAAAGAAGCTTAAAAAGACAATACAAAGCCTTCAAGAGATGAGCAATTACTTCAAGAGACCGAACCAAAAAGTAATTGGACTTTCTGAGGCAGAAAGAGAGACAGAGGCCACCCTGGAACAAACATTCCATGGAATTATTCAAGAAAGCTTCCTTCATCTCATTAATGATGTGAAAATTCAAACACAAGAGATTCAGAGAACTCCTACAAGACAACAAATGAAAAGACCAACTCCCAGATACATAAAAATTTGCCTAAACAAAGTAGGTATAAAAGAAAAAATCCTAAAGGCAGCAAGAGAAAAAGGTCAGATCACCTACCATGGAAGACCAATTAGAATAGCAGAAGATTTATCTACAGAAACCCTTCAGGCTAGAAGAGCCTATCTTCAAAGTTATAAAAGATAAACAATTTCAACCAAGAATAACCTACCCAGTCAAGCTAAGCTTCATCAGTGAGGGAGAGTTAAAATCTTTTCCAGATATCCAATCCCTAAGAACTTATGCTGCCACCAGACCACCTCTACAAGAACTACTTAAGAAAGTATTAAACACAGGAGAAAAGGAAAAAAGAACAACAATGTTCTTCACAGGAGCACAGGAAAAAGATTAAAAACACACATGAACCAACCACAAAGCCAAAAGAAAGACAACAAACAAACAGGAACAACAACAACAACTCTATAAGAACCTTATGATAGGGATCAACTCTCACATTTCAATGATTAGCCTGAATGTGAATGGAATAAATGCACCACTGAAAAGACATAGAATGACAAAATGGATAAAATATCACCAGTTAACATATATTGCCTTCAAGAGACCCATCTCACTAGAAAGGACACT
Source organism: Carlito syrichta (assembly GCF_000164805.1). Lineage (NCBI taxonomy): Eukaryota > Metazoa > Chordata > Mammalia > Primates > Tarsiidae > Carlito > Carlito syrichta. Next base: position 4,460 of record NW_007255518.1, read on the forward strand.
CATAGATTCAAAATAAGAGGATAGGAAACAAATTTTCAGGTGAACAGAACACAAAAGAAAGGAGGAATCACGATCCTAATTTCAGACAAAACACCATTTAAGCTAACAAAAATTTAAAAAGATACAGAAGGCCACTACATAATTATAAAGGTTCACTCCATCAATAAGAAATATCTATCCTAAACATATATTCACCCAACATAGGAGCACCAACCTTCATAAAGCAGCTTCTAGGAAAACTCAAAAAAGATATTGACTCTAACACTATCATAGCTGGAGACTTTAATACCCTATTCACAACCCTAGACAGATCATCAGGACAAAAAATCACCATTGAGATCTGGAACCTCATTGTGACTCTTGACCAAATGGACTTAATTGATACCTACAGAACACTCCACCCAATGACCCCAAAATATACATTCTACTCATCACCACATGGAACGTACTCTAAGATCAATCACATACTTACCATAAATCAAACATAAACAAATTTCAAAAGATCGAAATTTTGTCATGCACCTTCTCAGACCACAGTGGAATAAAAATAAACATCAACACTAACAAGGTTCCCCCCAAACGAACAAAGACATGAACACTAAATAGCATGATGCTAAACAACTCCTGGGTCAATGATGAAATCAAACAGAGATTAAAA
>NW_007255518.1:5137-5476 GCF_000164805.1 Carlito syrichta
ATAGCTGGGGACTTTAATACCCCACTCACAACCCTAGACAGATCATCAGGACAAAAAGTCAGCAACGAGATCCAGAACCTCAATGTGACTCTTGATCAAATGGATACCTACAAAACACTCCATCCAACAATCACAGAATATACATTCTACTCATCACTGCATGGAGCATACTCTAAGATCAATCACATACTTGGCCATGAATCAAGCATAAACAAATTTCAAAAGATTGAAATCTTGTCATGCACCTTCTCGGACCACAGTGGAATAAAAACAAACATCAACACCAACAAGGTTCCCCCAAAACCCACAAAGACATGGACACTAAACAGTATGATGCTA
>NW_007255519.1:0-6315 GCF_000164805.1 Carlito syrichta
CTGCACTCCAGTCTGGGCAACAGAGTGAGACTCCAACTCAAAAAAAAAAACAAAACACAAAACTTAGTCGGGCGTGATGGTGTGCACCTGTAGTCCCAGCTACTCAGGAGGCTGAGGCAGAAGGATCACCTGAGCCCAGAAGGTGGTGGCTGCAGTGAGCCACACTCATGTCACTGCACTCCAGCCTGGGCAGCAAAGTGAGACCCCAACTCAAAAAAAACGGGATAAAAGTATAAAGCAAAGAAACTAGAGGGAAGTTCAGAGAAGAAAGAAAGAAACTTATGAAGGAAAAAGGTAAATTAAATAAAACAATAAAACAAATCTGTCAAATTTTTCATTTGTATACCTTCATAGTTAAAATCAAGATAAAAATACATCAGAATTAAACATATTTATTGGCTGGACATGGTAATCCTACCACTTTGGGAGGCCAAAGCAAGAGGGTTGCCCAGGGGCTTGAGTTCGTGACTAGCCTGGGTAACACGTACAGACTTTGTCACTCCAATAAATCAAAAAATGAGCCTAGCCGGGCTTGGTGGCTCAGCCTGTAATCCCGCGCCTTTGGGAGGCTGAGGTGAGTGGATTGTCTGAGCCCGCAGGTTCAAGACCCGCCTGGGCAGTGAGACCTCATCTCTACAATAAATCAAAAAATCAGCCGGGCGTGGTAGCGCATGCCTGTAATTCCGGCTACTCGGAAGGCTGAGGCGGAAGGATCGCCGGAGCCCAGCAGGTCGAGGCTGCGGTGGCCGGGAGCGGCCACTGCACTCCAGTCTGGGCGACAGAGTGAGACTCCAACTCAAAAAAAAAAAAAAAAAAATGAGCCAGGCATGGTGGCGCATGCCTGTGGTTCCAGCTACTTGGAAAGCTGAGGCAGAAGGATCGCCTGAGACCAGCAGGTCAAGGCTGTGGTGGCCGTGAAGGTGCCACTGTACTCCAGCCTGGGTTACAGAGTGAGACTCTGACTAAAATAAATAAATAAATCAGTAAACAAATAAATAAACTAACGTATTTATTATGACAGCAGACACTCGCTGTTGTCCTGCCCATTATGCCTATCTTCCCTTTAATAAATCTATCTTTCTTAATTCAACCTATCTTCCCTTTAATAAATCTATCTTTCTTAATTCAAAAAACACATATTCATTACAACTACGACAAAGGATTAATAGAAAAGGCTTATTCTAGCGATTGAAAAAAGATAAAAACCTACTGTGTAAATGGACGAAAGAGCAGACAATGTGCATTAGAAGAATTAATAATAAACATAAATATATGAAAAGGCTCTTGATCGCCGGTCATCAAAGAAACACAGATTGAAGCTGGATTAACCTGTGTGGACACCCTGTGTGTTGGCCCTTCCTGGCCTCAGCAAATGGACCAGGCTTCCCTCCTCTGTTCCACAGAGCGAAATGAGTGCTCACACGATAGCCTCGTGGTCTGTAAGAGGTTAAAATGATCTCATTTATTCTACTTTTTCTCCCACCTTCATATTCCATGTTTTTTTGGGGAAAAATTTTATTGAAAAATGTGGGCCAGGCGCGGTGGCTCAGACTGTCATCCCAGCACTTTGGGAGGCCGAGGAGAGTGGATTGCCTGAGCCCACCGGTTCGAGGCCTACCCGGGCAACTTGGCAAACCCTCGTCTCTACAGTAAATCACAAATTAGCTGGGCGTGGTAGTGCGCACCTATAGTTCTGGCTACTTGGAAGGCTGAGACGGTAGGATCGCCGGAGCCCAGCAGGTCGAGGCTGCGGTGGCCGTGAGTGTGCCACTGCCCTCCAGCCTGGGTGACAGAGTGAGACTCCAAGTCAAAAAAAAAAAAAAAATTAATATTCTAAACCAGACACGGTGACTCATGCCTGTAATCCCAGCACTTTGGGAGGCTGAGGCGAGAGGATTGCCTGAGCCCAGGGGTTCAAGATCAGACTGGGCAACTTGGCAAGACCTCATCTCTACAATAAATAAAAAACTAACTGGGCCTAAGCCCAGCAGGTCGAAGCTACAGTGGCCGTGAGCATGTCACTGCACTCCAGCCTGCACGACAGAGGAGATTATAACTCAAAAAAAAAAAAGAAAAAGAAAAATGTGTAAAAATGACCAGGCATGGTGGCTCACTCCTGAAATCTCAGCATTTTGGGAGGCAGAGGCGGCAAGATCACTTGAGCACAGAAATTTGAGAACAGCCTGGGCAACATAGCAAGACCTTGTCTCCTTTATATAAGTAAATAAATAATCAAACGTAAACAAAAAGAAAGGGGCCGGGCGCAGTGGCTTACACCTGTGATCCCAGCACTTTGGGAGGCTGAGGAGAGAGGACCGCCTGAACCTAGGGGTTGGAGACCATCCTGGGCAACTTGTCTCTACAATAAGTAAAAAAAATTATCCAGGCATTGTGACATATGGCTGTGGTTCCAGCTACTTGGAAGACTGAGGTGTAAGGATTGCCTAAGCCTAGCAGGTCAAGGCTGTGGACGCCATGAGTGTGCCACTGCACTCCAACCCAGGCGATAGAGTGAGACCCCAACCACAAAAAAAAAAAGTGGCCAGTCGCAGTGGCTCACGCCTATAATCCCAGCACGTTGGGAGGCCAAGGTGAGAGGATGGCCTGAGCCTAGGGATTTGAGACCAGCCTGGGCAACTTGGTGAGACCTCGTCTCTGCAAGAATTCAAGAAAGATTAGCCAGGCACGGTGACAGGCACCTGTAGTTCCAGCTACTTGGAAGGCTGAGGCGAAAGGACTGCCTGAGCCCAGCAGGTCAAGGCTGTGGTGGCCGTGAGCGTGCCACTGTACTCCAGCTGGGGTGACAGAGTGAGACTCTGGCTCAAAAAAAAAAGTTGCAATAACATCAAATTACTCTCCTAAAGATTGTGCTAATTTATGTATCTACCTACAGTGTATGAGCTTGAAGAATACGGGACAGCAAGTTCCTCCATGTCTTCATGACAATACTTGGCATTATTGAAGTTTTTAAGACTTGTCAATTGTATCGACAAAAAAGGCTTCGTGATTAATTTGTTTCATTATGAATGAGAATAATCATCTTAGCCAGGCTCCGTGGCTCAGCCTGTAATCCCGCGCCTTTGGGAGGCTGAGGTGAGTGGATTGCCTGAGCCCGCGGGTTCAAGACCCGCCTGGGTAACTTGGCGAGACCTCATCTCTACAATAAATCAAAAATCAGCCGGGTGTGGTAGCGTGCACCTGTAATTCCAGCTACTCGGAAGGCTGAGGCAGAAGGATCGCCGGAGCCCAGCAGGTCGAGGCTGCTCCCAGCCACTGCCCTCCCAGTCTGGGCGACAGAGTGAGACTCCAACTCAAAAAAAAAAAAGAAAGAATAATCATCTTTTCAAATATGTAAAGATCAATATTTCTTTTTTTTTTTTGAGTCAGCGTCTCACTCTGTCACTCAGGCTGCAGTGCAGTGGCACAATCACAGCTCACTGCAGCCTCCAACTCCTCGGCTCAAGCAGTCCTCCCACCTCTGCCTCCAAAATTGCTGGAATTACAGGCGGGAGCCACCCCACCTGGCTAATTTGATCTTATCCATAGTTCCTGTTGTCCCGTCGCTATTTATTGAATTATCAATCTTCCCCGCTCGTCTTCAAAATGTCACATCTAGCATGTCATGACTCTCCCGATGTATTTGGCAACTATGAACATGGTACATGTCATTTCTGTGCTATCAGGCACTTTGTTAATACTGCTTTTTAAAATTTTTATTTGTTTATTTTTTTGATCCAGGGTCTCACTCTGTTGCCCAGGCTGAAGTGCAGAGGCATGATTGCAACTCACCACAGCCTTGACCTCCTGGGTTCAGGTGATCCTTCCGCCTTAACCTCCCGGGCATCTGGGACTACAGGTGCGAGTCATCATGCCCAGCTAATTTTTTTCTTTTTGTAGTAAAGAGGTCTCGGTATGTTGCCCAAGCTGGTCTCAAACTCATGGCCTACCTCAGCTTCCCCAAATGCTGGGATTACAGGTATGAGTTCCTGCGCCTGGCCTATGACATTCTTTTTAGTAACTTCATAATATTTCCTTGTACAGATTTGCCATAATTTATTCAAACATTCTCCCTATACATTGATGATGATTCCGGGTGTTCTGGCCATTATAAAAGATGAATTGTTTCACACTGGTGCTCCCGTTTCTATAAAGTACATTTCTAGAGTCGGATTGCTGGATCAAAGCGCATGAACATTTTATTTTATTTTATTTTTATTTTTTTTGAGTTGGAGTCTCACTCTGTTGCCCAGACTGCAGTGCAGTGGCCGCTCCCGGCCACCACAGCCTCGACCTGCTGGGCTCCAGCGATCCTTCCTCCTCAGCCTTCCAAGTAGCAGGAACTACAGACGTGCACTACCACGCCCGGCTAATTTTTTGATTTATTGTAGAGATGAGGTCTCGCCAAGTTGCCCAGGCGGATCTCGAACCCGCGGGCTCAGGCAATCCACTCACCTCAGCCTCCCAAAGCGCAGATTACAGGCTGAGCCACCGAGCCCGGCCGCATATGAACATTTTAAAGAAACTGCTGTGGACAGATGGCCTTCCAAGAAGGCTGAGGCTGTTTTTACTCTCTCTGAAAAAGCTCTACCTGGAAGAAAATGAGGTTGAAACCTTGCCTCACTCTACTCACACTATACACAATAAACTCCACGGAGATTCAAAACGCTAATAAGAGAAAGAGAACTGTTAAAAGAGCAGAAAATAAATAACAGTTGTTTAACCACAGAGCGAGGTTAGCTCTTTCAAAATAGACTGAAAACTTTCCCATAAAGGGAAAGTGATGGCTTCAGCCACATCAACATTTAAAATACTATAGCCAGGCATGGTGGCTCAGGCCTGTAATCCCAGCAATTTGGGAGGTGGAGGCAAGAGATTGCCTGAGTCCAGGGGTTCAAGACCAGCCTGGGCAACTTGGCAATACCTTGTCACTACAATAAATCAAAAAATTAGCCAGGCGTGGTGGCGCGTGCCTGTAGTTACAGCTACTTGGAAGGCGGAGGCGGAAGGATCGCCGGAGCCCAGCAGGTCGAGGCTAGGGTGGCCGTTAGTGTGCCACTGTACTCAAGCCTGGGCAACAGAGTGGGACTCCCATTCAAAAAAAAAAAAAACCGTAAACAAAGTCAAAAAAATAAATGATTGGGAGAGAATATTTGCAAGACATGACAAAGTATAAACATTTCTAATATATAAATTATTACTTCAAATCAATAGGAAAGAAATATAGGAACAAGCTAGTAAAAATAGGTAAGGGAGCCGGGCTCCATGGCTCAGCCTGTAATCCCGCACTTTGGGAGGCTGAGGTGAATGGATTGCCTGAGCCCATGGGTTCGAGACCCGCCTGGGCAACTTGGTGAGACCTCATCTCTACAATAAATCAAATATCAGCTGGGCGTGGTAGCGCGCGCCTGTAGTTCCAGCTACTCGGAAGGCTGAGGCGGAAGGATCGCCGGAGCCCAGCAGGTCGAGGCTGCGGTGACCGGGAGCGTGCTACTGCCCTCCAGCCTGGGCAACAGAGTGAGACCCCAAGTTCACCTGATTGCCTTTATGGTGCAGAAGAGGAAGCTAAGCTGAGAGGCAAGACCTCAGGAAGCAGAGAGGATGTGACTGTGGGGCGTTGGCCGCTGGACTTGGTCGTAGCTCAGCCAACAGGGTGTTGTACCTTCTTGGGGACCTGCGCCTTGCCCTTGGGGACACACTTTTCAGAAGCGCTTTCTGGTGCAGACTCACCACTAGGTGGCACCGGGCACTGCTGGGCTGGTTCTGGCAAACTACCCTGCCGGGCTCAGGGGCTTTGGTTTCAAAGGTCAGGTATTTTCAGGACTGCTAAACCATAATTCTCCTCCAAAATCCCCGAGTTCAGCCAATCTTAAGAGCAGCTTAATTTTTTTTGGGAAATGGAGTCTCACTCTGTTGCCCAGGCTGGAGGGCAGCTGCGACCTCCCGGGTTCAGGCGATCCTTCCTCCTCAGCATTACAAGTAGCAGGAAATGCAAGTACACGCCACCACGCCCGGTTAATTTTTTGATTTATTGTAGAGAGGAGGTCTTGGCAAGTTGCCCAAACTGGTCTCCAACCCGTGGACTCAAGCAATCCTCTCACCTCCGCCTCCCTAAGTGCTGGGATTATAGGCGTGAGCCACCGTACCTGACCAGCAGTCTAATTTTTATAAGAAAGGATTGGCCAGGCGCCATGGCTCACGCCTGTAATCCCAACACTTTGGGAGGTCGAGGCAGGAGGATTGCTTGAGGTCAAGAGCTCGAGATTAGCCTGCAGGGCAACATAGTGAGACTCCCATCACCACAGGAAAAAAAAAAAG
>NW_007255519.1:6604-16732 GCF_000164805.1 Carlito syrichta
GGAGCCCAGCAGGTCGAGGCTGGGGTGGCTAGGAGCGGCCACTGCACTCCAGTCTGGGCGACAGAGTGAGACTCCAACTCAAATAAATAAATAAATAAATAAATAAAGACTTTCTCTGAATAACATATGCATGCTAAACACCGTATTGACTGCTAATTTGACAGTTTTATTTCCACTTTTGTAATTCCACATTAATCTACTTTGAACTAATGAAAGCACTTTCACCCAACCAGAAGAGGACCCTACAGCCATTAAGACAATCGGAGGGTCCTCTTCTTGTTGGGTGAAAGTGATTTCATTAGTTCAAAGTAGATTAATGTGGAATTACAAAAGTGGAAATAATCCCGTGCCTTTGGGAGGCTGAGGTGAGTGGATTGCCTGAGCCCGTGGGTTCGAGACCCTCCTGGGCAACTTGGCGAGACCTCATCTCTACAATAAATCAAAAATTAGCTGGACGTGGTTGCGCGCGCCTGTAGTTCCAGCTACTTGGAAGGCTGAGGCAGAAGGATCGCCGGAGCCCAGCAGGTCGAGGCTGCGGTGGCCGGGAGTGGCCACTGCACTCCAGTCTGGGCGACAGAGTGAGACTCCAACTCAAAAAAAAAAGAACCGAGGGGGGAGACACCTTCTTCAGATCTTTACGTTTTAGAACAAGGAGGAATGGACAGCACCACGAGTAGAAATGACCTGAGAAGAAATGGATTTCTGTAGCTAAGAGTCTCACAGTTTCCTGATCGATGGCTCTACAGGAGGGTTTGGGCTGGGCCCATTGATTTTGCTGAGCCAGCCTGTCTGTCCTCCGTCGTTCCCTCTCTTTCTTCCTTCTTTGCTTCCCTTTCTTCTTCCCTTCCTTCCTTCCTTTCTCCCTGTCTCTCTCTCTCTCTTTCTTTCTCTTTCTCTGTCTCTCTCTCTCTCTGTGTCTCTCTCTCTCTTTTTCAGACAGTGTCTTGCTCTGTTGCCCTGCCTGGAGTGCAGCAAGGTAATCATAGCTCACTGCAACCTCTAACTCCAGAGCTTGATCCTCCCGCCTCAGACTCCCAAAGCTGCCACCACCACATCCGGCTAATTTTCTTATTTATTGTAGAGACCGAGTCTCACTATGTTGCCCAGGCGGGTCTCAGACTCCTGGCCTCAAGCAATCCTCCTATCTCAGCCTCCCAAAGCACTGGGATTACAGGCGGGAGCCACGGTGCCCGGCACCAAGATGCTTTTCGTTACTTCATTTTACAAGTTGGATGCGACACTTTGGACGGTCTCAACTCTTGCAGCTCCTCGGCATCCAAAATCTCTTTCCTTAAAATGCAAAACCGTAGCCGACAGAACGGTATGTTCTTGAGCAAGTTGCTTGGCCGCACAAAGGCTGGGCTTTCTCCTGCACAAGAAGGGAGTCCTAACAGAGTCTACTCAGAGGTTGTCAGGAGCGTCAGGTGAGAACCGGTAGGCAAGTCCTTTGTGAACGCGAAAGAATTGTGCTGGGCGTGTCTGGGTGCCTACTTGCATGAGGCTTTGTGTGTGTGCACTTGCCGAGAAGGGTCGGATTTCCTACAATCTTTGTAGAATGAGTAGGAATTAAATTGTCAGAGAAAAATGACAGAACATGGTGAAGAGTAGTTCATCTAAACCAAGTCAGTTCAAGGAGAAACATAAGAGGCATGGCTGTCAGAATAACGATGCCCACTATCTTTATTTTTTATTTTTTGAGTCAGTGTCTCACTCTGTTGCCCAGGCTGGAGTGCAGTGGCCGCTCCTGGCCACCCCAGCCTCGACCTGCTGGGCTCCGGCGATCCTTTGGCCTCAGCCTTCCAAGTAGCCGGAACTACAGGTGCGTGCTACCATGCCTGGTTCATTTTTGATTTATTGTAAAGACGAGGCCTTGTCATGCTGCCCAGGCTGGTCTTGAACCCGTGGGCTCAGGCAATGCTCTCGCCTCTGCCTCCCAAAGTGCTGGGATGACAGATGTGAACCACCACAGTATTTTATTCTTATTGTTGTTATTGACCGTTTTACACACTTTTTCCAGGCCAGGCAGAGTGGCTCACGCCTCTATTCCCTGCACTTTGGAAGGTTGAGGCAAGATGATCGCTTGAGCCCAGAAGTTTGAGACCGGGCTGGGCTGATCCCAGTGAAACCCCATCTTTACCCCAAAAAGGTTCTGTATTAATACTTTGGGGGGATAAGGATTCTCTGAGAGCTTAACAGAGGCCCTTCCTAAAAGTGTTTGTTGAGGCTTTTTCCCTTTGGGTTTCTCTTAGGTCTTGCTTTCCCTCCAGCCCTCCAATAACTGTTTGCTATAAAACATACCAACTTGCAGACTGTTGTGATAAGGCTGCAGTAAATGCCAGTGTCTGTCTGCACATGGAAGTAAGTGACTTCTTCTCTCTTCTCCGCCGGTTTATGACTGAGGCGTGGGTGCTAGGGATCGCAGGCCGAGTTCCAGAACGCAGCCCTCTCAGCCAGAATCCTCCCTCCATCTGTCCACCTTGGCCTACCTCTGCCAACCAGCTGAGGATGTCAAGTCCACGGCCTGGCAGTTTGCATCTTCCGCCCCCGGTGGGGGAGGCCCCCGGTCTACACAGCCTCTGGCCCCAGGGGACTTTGGCCTGAAGCTTAATTCAAAGTAGAGGAATGGTGGAGGGGCTAGGCTGTGACTGGGAGGCAGCGGCAGGATGGGAACAGGATGTGCTTGAGGAGGAAGGAAAGGCCCCTCCCTGCTGGGCCTAATTCAGAAACAGCAAAGGGGCTGGACGCGGTGGTGACTCACACCTGTCATCCTAGCACTTTGGGAGGCCGAGGCCAGGGGATTGCCTGAGCCAGCAGGTTTGAGACCCGCCCGGGCAACTTGGCGAGAACTCGTCTCTACATTAAATCAAAAACTGCCGGGCTCGGTGGCTCAGCCTGTAATCCCACGCCTTTGGGAGGCTGAGTGAGTGGATTGCCTGAGCCCGCGGGTTCGAGACCCGCCTGGGCAGGCGAGACCTCATCTCTTCAATAAAAAATCAAAAAATTAGCCGGGCGTGGTAGCGCGCGCCTGTAGTTCCAGCTACTTGGAGGCTGAGGCAGAAGGTTTGCCGGAGCCCAACAGGTCGAGGTTGTGGTGGCCAGGAGTGGCCACTGCACTCCAGTCTGGGTGAGAGTGAGACTCCAACTCAAAAAATAAATAAATAAATAAATATATATATGTGTGTGTGTGTGTGTATAAAATAAGCTGGGCATGGTGGATCACGCCTATAATCCCAGCACTTTGGGAGGCCGAGCTGAGAGGACTGCCTGAACTCACGGGTTTGAGACCAGCCTGGGCAACTTGGTGGGACCTCATCTCTACAATAAATTAAAAACAAACAAACAAGCAAACAAAAAACTAGCCGAGTGTGATGGCACATGCCTGTAGTTTCAGCTACTTGGAAGGCTGAGGTGGAAGGATCACCTGAGCCCAGCAGGTCGAGGCTGCAGTGACCGGGAGCATGCAACTGCCCTCCAGCCTGGGCGACAGAGTGAGACTCCAACTCAAAAAATAAAAAATGAATACAAATAAATAAAAATATAAAATAAATATTTTAACCACGTAACACCAGAAAATTTGCAAAGATAGTGCAGGGAGTTCTGTACACCCCTCAATCCGTTTCCCCATTGTTAATATCTTACATTATCAAGGCACATTTTCCAAACTAGAAACCAGCCTTGGCTCGTTGCTATGAACTAAACTCCAGATTATATGTCACTAGTTTTAACTAGTATTAACTAAGCTCTAGACGTCACTAGTTTTTTTTCCCCACTAATGTCCTTTTTCTGTTCCAGGATCCAACCCAGGATATTGCATTGAACTTCGGGGTTCCTGGACTTGTAGCCATTATATAAAACTGCCTGGATGGCCGTTCCAGCTCCAGCTATGTGCTTCTCGGGCGTCTCATCAAACACAGGGCAGAAGAAGGAAGCAAGACCCCCAGGAGGTCAGTTCTAAAAACCACCTTGTCACTTCTCCGAAGTATTTCCTAAAGTACAATCGCCAGAACTAGAGTCTATCAAGGTCTTCTGTTGGGTCGTGCGTAGTGGCTCATACTTGTAATTCCAGCTCTATGGGAGGCCAAGCAGGGAAGATAGTTTGAGGCCAGGAGTTTGAGACCAGCCTGGGCAGCACAGAGAGACTCATCTCTACAAAACAAAAACGATGCCCTTCTAACTTAAAGAAAAGAGGGGAGAGATCCTATGGTCAAATGAGTTCAGGAAATGCTAGACGCCAAATTCCTTCTTGAAGAAGCAAAGTGTCCATCAATAAGACAAAATCCCAAGAAGTCTTAAAACTAATAAACCAGTTTAATCTGTTTTAGTTTTTTTTTTTTTTTTGAGTTGGAGTCTCACTCTGTTGCCCAGACTGGAGTGCAGTGGCCGCTCCCAGCCACCGCAGCCTCCACCTGCTGGGCTCCGACGATCCTTCCGTCTCAGCCTTCCAAGTAGCTGGAACTACAGGCACATGCTACCACGCCTGGCTAGTTTTTGATTTATTGTAGAGATGAGGTCTTGCCAAGTTGCCCAGGCAGGTCTCAAACCCGTGGGCTCAGGCCATCCACTCACCTCAGCCTCCCAAAGGCGCGGGATTACAGGCTGAGCCACCGAGCCCGGCTGTTTTAGTTTTTTCTTTTTTTTTTTTGAGTTGGAGTCTCACTCTGTCGCCCAGACTAGAGTGCAGTGGCCGCTCCCAGCCACCACAACCTCGCCTGCTGGGCTCCGGCGATCCTTCCGCCTCAGCCTTCCAAGTAGCCGGAACTACAGGCGTGCGCTACCACGCCCGGCTGATTTTTTGATTTATTGTAGAGATGAGGTTTTGCTGCCCAGGCGGTTCTCGAACCCGCAGGCTCAGGCATTCAACTCACCTCAGCCTCCCAAAGGCGCAGGATTGCAGGCTGAGCCACTGAGCCCCTGAGCCCGGCTGTTTTAGTTTTAGAGTCGAAATCTTACTCTGTCATCCAGGCTGGAGTGCAGTGGCACACTCATGGCCACCACAGCCTCAACCGGCTGGACTCAGGCGATCCTTCTGCCTCAGCCTTCTAAGTAACCAGAATTACAGGCACGTGCCACCACACCCGGCTATTTTTTTGATTTATTGTAGAGACAAGGGCTCGCCAAGTTGCCCAGGCTGGTCTCGAACCCGCATGCTCAGGCAATCCACTCGCCTCAGCTTCCCAAAGTGCTGGGATGACAGGCTGAGCCACCGAGCCTGACCTGTGTTTGGGATTTTAGAGAGATCTCCACTCCCAGCTCAGAAGGCCCCCCCATCTTTCTCTAATTCAGGGGCGAACTTGGATTTGAATCTTGGTTAAAGTAAACAGTTTGAAGGGTCAGGTATGATGGCTCAAGTCTGTAATCCTAGCACTTTGAGAGGCCGAGGTGGGAAGATCACTTGAGTCTAGGAGGGGGAGACCAGCCTGGATAACATAGTGAAATCTTGTCTTTGCAAAAAAAAGCTAAAAATTAGCTGGGTGTGGTGGTGTGCTCCTGTCGTCCCAGCTACTTGGGAGGCTGAAGTAAGAGGATTGCCTGAACCCAGGAGGTCAAAGCTGAGGTGAGTGGTGATTGTGCCACTGCACTCCAGCCTGGGTGGCAGAGTGAGAACTTGACTCAAAATATAAAGTAATTAAATAAAAATTAAAAATTGAGCTGGTCACTGTGGCTCACACCTATAATCGCAGTCCCTTTGGAAGCAGAGACAAGAGGATTGCCTGAGCCCACGGGTTCGAGACCAGCTTGGGCAAAATGGCGAGACCATGTCTCTATAGTAAATCAAAAAATTAGCTGGGCTTGGTGGTGCACACCTGTAGTTCCAGATACTCGGAAGAGGAAGTGGAAGGATCACCAGAGCCCAGCAGGTCAAGGCTGCAGTGGCCATGACCATGCCACTGCACTCCAACCTGGGCGACAGAGTGAGACTCCTACTCAAAAAAAAAATTAAGAGTTAAAATCCACATAATCAATAGAGGTACCTGATCTCACACCAGGCAAAGTGGGGACCAAAGGGAGGCCCAAATTTTATCACTATGGCAACCACTTATATACCTAATCCTGAATCGTACCCCACATCTTTAAAATAAAATAAAACATTAAATTAAATTAGAAAAACAAAACAGGCCTTACTCGGTGGCTCAGCCTGTAATTCCAGCACTTTGGGAGGCCAAGGCGAGTGGATTACCTGAGCCCGCGGGTTCGAGACCAGCCTGGGTAACTTGGCAAACCCTCGTCTTTACAATAAATCAAAAAATGAGCCGGGCGTGGTCGCATATGCCTGTAGTTCCGGCTACTTGGAAGGTTAAGGTGGAAGGATCGCTGGAGCCCAGCTGGTTTACACTGGGGTGGCCGTGAGCATGCCACTGCACTCCAGCCTGGGCGATGGAGTAAGACTCCAACTCAAAAAGAAAAAAATAAAATAAAATGTGGTATACCAACCTCCCCCCCAAATTAAAACCAAAGGAAGCAGGTAGAAAGTGTCTCTGATCCCAACTATCATAGCTGCCTATACCCTGGCAACACCCACCCACAGGAACCTGCCCTTTGTACCGTGTTCTGCCGAAAGCCAAGTTATTTCCAGCGTAATTGTGTTTGAGCAGAAGGGTGTGGGAAAGGGGTGCCCAGGGTTAATCAGTAACAGAGAGCAGGAGATAACACAGGTGCTTCCAGGCAGACTGGTGACTCCCCAGCCCTCCCTTCTCCATTAGGGAGAGCGTGAAATCTCAGTTTACTTGTGTCTTGGCTGTCTTCTCACGACAGGCTGGGCCACAGTGTCGCTTCATTTGACCAGTTGCGTGATGCCTTGAGTGGCTGTGTTTGTTTGTTTGTTTGTTTTGAGTTGGTGTCTCGCTGTTGTCCCCCTGGCTAGACTGCAGTGGCAAGCTCACAGCCATCGCAACCTTGACCTGCTGGGCTTGGGCGATCCTTCCGCCTCAGCCTTCCAATGTTTGTTTTTTGAGTTAGCGTCTCACTGTGTTACTCAGTCTAGAGTGCAGTGGCACAATCACAGCTCACCACAGCCTTTACCTCCTGGGCTCAGATGATCCTTCTACCTCAGCTTCCTGAGTCACTGGGTCTATAGGTATGCGCCACCATGCCTGGCTAATTTTTAAAATATTTTTCTAGAGACAAGATCTCATAGCCGGGCTCGGTGGCTCAGCCTGTAATTCCAGCACTTTGGGAGGCCGAGGTGAGAGGATTGCCTGAGTCTGTGAGTTTGAGACCCATCTGGGCAACTTAGCGAGACCTTGTCTCCACAATAAATCAAAAATTAGCCGGACGTGATCGTATGCACCTGTACTTCTGGCTACTTGGAAGGCTGAGACGGAAGGATCGCCAGAGCCCAGCAGGACGAGGCTGCGGTGGCCGGGAGCATGCCACTGCACTCCAGCCTGGGTGACAGAGTGAGATTCCAACTCAAAAAAAAAAAAATCTCACCATGTTGCCCAGGCTGGCTTTGAATTCCTGAGTTCAAGCAATCCTCCTACCTTGGCTTCCCAAAGTGCTAGGATTATAGGTACAAGCCACTGTGCCTGGGCCAGAGCCCATATTCTTAATTCTTATTTTATACTACCTGCTTGGGACAAAGCATGGTTTGGGCCCTCAGGGAGCTCATGTAGCTATAATAATCTCTGCCATCTCTGGATGTGCTTCTAGTCTCTGTCTTTTCCCCCGGTGATTTATCACATTCTTCTCATCTTCATGTCTGATAATTTTTATTGGCTACTATACATTATTACCACTACACTGTAGCACATCTGGATTTTGTTGTCTTCCTGTAAAGAGTGTTAAAGTTTATTTTTTTTTTCCTGGCAGCAAGTTAATGCAATTTGGGTCAGCTTTATTTTAGCTTTGCTTTTGATTTCTTTTTACTCTAATGCTGTATAGGTCATTTATTCTACAGATAATGTAGCCCTATTTTATTCCTGCCATATTATACATATATTATATCCCAAAACATGGAAGCTTTGGTATCCACTCAATACTCAGGAAATACATCAAGATTTACCTTTTCTATTCAGGGCTCTAATGTCTCCCTGGGCTCCTCTGCCCATCACTACAGGGACCTCCATTCCTGCAAACCAGCAGCAGCTATTTTCTGCCAGCTGTTTCCTCATGCATGTACAGCTTGACATTTGGCCAATGACTAAGGGAATCCCTTTGTATTCTTCTTGAGCTCCTTTGTCCTGCAGGTCTCCATCTCTCTTTGCCTCAAAAATTACAGCCGCTCCAGCAACCTGGAACTCTGTTCTCTGCGTACTTGGCTCAGCAATTTTTTTTTGTTGTTCTTTGTTTGTTTGTCTGTTTTTTGAGTTGGAGTCTCACTCTGTCGCCCAGACTGGAGTGCAGTGACCGCTCCCGGCCACCGCAGCCTCAACCTGCTGGGCTCCGGCGATCCTTCCGCCTCAGCCTTCTGAGTAGCTGGAATTACAGGCACACACTAACGCCTGGCTGATTTTTTGATTTACTGTAGAGATGAGGTCTCGTTGCCCAGGTGGGTCTTGAACCCGCGGGCTCAGGCAATCCGCTCACCTCGGCCTCCCAAAGTGCTGGGATTACAGGCTGAGCCACCGAGCCCGGCCTAATCTTTTTTTTAATTGGAGTCTCACTCTGTCACCCAGGCTAGAGGGCAATGGCACACTCACGGCCATTGCAGCCTCGACCTGCTGGACTTAGGCAATCCTTCCACCTCAGCCTCCCAAGCAGCTGGAACTACAGGCACGCACTACCATGCTTGGCTTATTTTTTGATTTATTGTAGAGTTGAGGTCTCACCAAGTTGCCCAGGCTGGTCTCTAACCCCCTGGCTCAGGCAATTCTCTCGCCTCGGCCTCCCAAAGTGCTGGAATTACAGTCTGAGCCACCATGTCCAGCCTTTTTTTTTTTTTTTTGAGTTGGAGTGTCACTCCAGGCTGGAGTACAGTGGCACACTCACGGTCACCCCAGCATTGATCTCCTGACCTCAGTGATCTTCCTGCCTCAGACTCTTAAGTAGCTGGGACTACATGTGCACATCACCATGCCCAGCTAATTTGTTGATGCTTTGTAGAGACGAGGTCTCGCTATGTTGTTCAGGCTGGTCTTGAACTCCTAGGCTCAAGCGATCCTCCCACCTCAGCCTCCCAAAGTGCCACTGCACCTGGCCTAAGGAAAAATCTTCATGCTGTACCTTGGTTTCGCCTCCCTGCACTATGTTTTGGAAAGTGCCCAGGCAGAACGTTGTGCTGAATATGGGGTGCACCTCACTATCTCCCAGCCTCAGAAAACAAAACAAAACAAAACCAGAAAACAGAAACAATCTGATCATCTGTGAATTTTAACTGAAATTTTTGTTCAATTACATTTATTGAGATTATTGATACAACGAATGTTTCCATTAATTATCTTTTTGCTGCATATGTGTTTTGCTTTTCTAATTTTTTTCTTTGAAAAATATTAAAGTTGGTTTTATTTATTATTTTATTATTTCATTTACCTCTATACAATTTTCTTTTTTGAGTTGGGGGTCTCACTCTATTACCCAGGCTAGAGTGCAGTGGCATGATTGTGGCTCACTGCAGTCTCAACCTTCTGGGCTCAGGCAATCCCTCTGCCTCAGTTCTCAAGAAGCTGGGACAGGTGTGTGCCACCATGCCCATCTAATTTTTTAAATTTTGTGTACACATGAGGTCTCACTATGTTGCCTGGGCTGGTGTCAAACTCCTGGGCTCAAGCAATCGCCCTGCCTTGGCCTCTCAAAGTACTGGGATTACAGGCTGAGCCACCATGCCCCGTTCAAAATTTTAATGTATACATTATATAGGTATACCTTGGAGATATTGAGGGTTTGGTTCTAGACCACCACAAAAAATTGAATATTGCAATAGAAAAATTGAGTCACACCAATTTTTTTTGTTTCCCAGTGCATATAAAAGTTATGCTCATGCTATCCTATAGTCTATTAAGCAAGCATACCATTTTATCTAAAAAACAATGTAAATACCTTAACTAAAAAATACTTTAATAGCCGGGCTCGGTGACTCAGCCTGTCATCCCGCATTTTGGGAGGCTGAGGTGAGTGGATTGCCTGAGCCCATGGGTTTGAGACCCACCTGGGCAACTTGGCGAGATCTCATCTCTACAATAAAACAAAAAA
>NW_007255519.1:16752-17815 GCF_000164805.1 Carlito syrichta
AAAGTTGTTTGTACTGCAATTGTACAACAAAAGGGAAGAGCCGCAGAGAAACTGAGCAAGGGGACATGAGGGAACCCCTGGCGCTACTTTAACTGGTCATCATCTATAGTGTGAATATCATTACTCCATTCTAATCCTCTTATCACACACTGAATTTGTACCTTAACCTAAGACTAGATAATGGTCCAAATGAGGGACTCCACAGTTAGCAAAAAATAATATCAAGAACTCATATGTATTTACTGATTGAAGAATGGAGAAACAGAGTCTTGCTTTCCCATATGGATCTACACTAGTAAAGCGGCTCAGCAAAGGATGTAGTCTGCAGATTCTTTGCCCATGACAGGTAGGGGGTTATTTGAGCAGGAACGGTCCTTTCAGTCCAATGCGGGTGTCTGAGAAAGAGTCCAATTCAAAAAAAAAAAAAAAAAAATTAGTTGGGCATGGTGGCACATGCCTGTAATCCCAGCTACTTGGAAGGCTGAGGCAGAAGGATCGTCTGAGCCCAGCAGGTCGAAGCTGTGGTGGCCATGAGCATGCCACTGCACTCTAGCCTGGGCAACAGAGTGAGACTCAGACTCAAAAAAGAAAAATAAAAACTCCCTCACAAACAGTGCTGTGTGAGCTGGTACACTGTCATGATACAGGAGCTTCAAAGTCATTTTTGCACACAACTTTCTCATGCCAAGATTTTCAGTTGAGATTTTCCTGGTATTCTATCAACGTTTATTTGGTGTGCTATGCTTTTCACAGTCAGTTGATGATTGTGACGCACAACTCGATGAATTTTGCAGTGTTTTCATCAGTTCTGCTTATCACTAGCCGTCCTGACCTCTCTTCGTCAGAGACATTCTCTCTTACCGCAGATATAATGTTTAAGCCACTTGTACACCGCCGTTTCCTTCATGGCATTATCCCCATAAACTTGGACTAATATGTCCCTGATTTCACTTCCACTCCTGCCAAGTTTAACAAGAAAGTTAATGTTTATTTATTGCTCTAATTCAAGCTCTGACACTTTCCGATGGCACACAAGAACATGCAGCAACAATAATGAACGCTC
>NW_007255520.1:0-885 GCF_000164805.1 Carlito syrichta
CCCACGAATGAAAGAAAATGTTTGATGTTCTACAGAGAACTGGAATCCAGGCCTTATATTTTACCAGGAGTACAAGGGCAAGAGTCTTTCTTTCAGGAAAAGCACTGAGCACAAGCACTGTTAACAGTGTTCATTTCTCGCTTACAGATAGCTCCTTTAAGGAGGCAAACCACCTCAGAGGTGGCAGTGGAGCTCAGAGCTCTAACACCATGAAAATGGCACCTCTAAAAATATCAGGCAAGATGAGCAGCATCTGTGGAGACCCACAAATACTTAGGGATCACTCTTTAGGAACTGCAGGTAGCAAGATTGTTGCTGGAGAGATGAGATCTTAAATGAAGAAGTCTCCGGTCTTAAATAATGAGGTCTATCAACAGAGCCACTGAGGAAGAAAAGTCTGTCATAATCTCGCTCTCCCACGGTGGCTCGCCTTGCCTCAAACATATATGCCGGGAGAGGCCAGGGTGACAGAGGTAACTTGTAGGGTCAGGAACAAAGATCCTGATCCATCGGCACCTATGCTTGACACTTGGTCCCAGAGCCGTGTTCAGCCGGCTGCACACCAAGACGGAGCTATAAGGCCTGCTTCCCAAGGTCCCCTCTCGGGCTAGCTAGAGATGGTGCCACTCGGAAAGTGAAGGCTACCTGAGTGACCGGGTGAAGATTTCTTCTCTTCATACTGTGTGAACTCGCTGGCGACGTCCATGTCAGAGCCAGCTTCCAGCTCGTCAGACAGGAAGGAGGTGCTGCTGGGAGAGCGGTGGGAGGCCGACAAGGCCCGGCTGCCGGGGGGCGTGAGGGCCTGGGCGTCCAGCTGGGCCTGCAGGACCTCGATCACCTTCTCCTTCTCTTGCAGCTCCCTGCTGAGCCTGGGGGGGGGGGGGG
>NW_007255520.1:905-11172 GCF_000164805.1 Carlito syrichta
GGGGCCGGGGGGGGGGGGGATGACACAGGTGAAACCAAGGTCAGTCATGAGCAAAGGAGGCCACAGCTGCAGAGAATCATCAAAATAGCTCATCTCTAATTACGTGGAGAATAAGTGGGGTGCAGATGGAGGGAGAACAACAGCCACCCAGTACTCTGGCCATCTAATATGAGGAGGACTAGCAGAGACACCGCCAGCCTTCCTTTCAAGGCTCCACTGCTTAAAGCACAGCCCCTGAAACTGAGAACTGTGTGTGGCCATCTCCAACATGACCAGTACAAAAGTCAGAGTAAGCATTGAGAAACACAGCAAAACACTGTCCCAACATTCAAAAGTACGATCAGTGGAATCTCATAGTTAATTGAAGTACATACGGGCCATGCATGTCTCTTGAGGGATCCGAAATAAAAAAGAAAAGCAAAACCAAGACACCTTGTCCCTCACCATGGATATTTTAAGAAGCAATTATGTGAAATAAGGCACAAGCATGACACAAAGAGTTCAAACTAGTGGCCACAATGGACGCTGAGCCCGTATTTTATTAAGTGTTAAATGAAACGACTCATTGAACTGGTTCCTGAGGCACTGTGGTCTCCCAGTGATCTGTACTTTTACCAGGCACTGTTGTATGATCCTTTTTTCCCCCAAGGAAATTGGGTGACTATTAAACTAGCTGTCAACCCAACTCAGGGCAGGCCAACCTTGCAAAAAGCTCAACCTGGTTGTTAAGCACACAGGGAAAAAGCAGGGAAGACCTTTGGGGATGCAGAAGACTCCTAAAGACTCATTAGTTCACTTTTAGGTCAGACTGCTTCTAGGTTACCAAGTCTGAAGAATTAATGTACCAATGAATTATATTAAAAGAGAAAAGAATTTAGCTAAAAACAACAGTGAGGTTGTTTTTCAATAAATAAGAGAATTTATCACATTCAGCATATTCCTTTTTGCCGCTTGATTTGTCAAGTTGCCCTTGGGCCTTGGACCTGATTTTACCAGATTTTATTCTGAATTACCTGAGAGCCAGTGGCTCAAGTCCAGCTTGATCTTTCTCACTTTTATGATCCTCTGCAAACCAAATTCAGAAAAAAACAGTAAGAGATTAAACCAGTCCCACGTCACACATGACAAACACAGGCACCTATGTGAACACAGAATAGTGATTATTCTAGGTGTGAGTCCTGGATCCTCATTCTGGGAGGCCTCAGGTTGTGTTTTTAGAGAAGTGACCCAGGCTCACCTGAGCTCAATGGGCCAACTTCCTCTGACCTGGTTATCATAATCATGACTTCCTCTGCCCTAATCAGGGCAAAAGGTTTAAAATGTCTTTTTTTTCCCCCAGTGATCAAGAGCTGCCCTCTGGGACACTCCAGCTTCTATGTCCTATTGCAGACTGGCTCTCAAATGCACAGCTATGTGTCCATCACAGTTTTTGTGTAGAACCTTTGCTTGTCTCTTAGGAGATGACAAGTAGTCCTTGTTCCGCACCTACACCTGCCACCAGGAGATGGACTGGGTGGCTCCCAAGTCTGATCCTGCTATACTCACCTGGGTGCTTTCCAGAAAGTCCCTCTAAGTAAAAGGCTCCAGTAGTAACCAACATAGCCCTGAAATTACTACAGCCAGTGTCCAAACCATGTCCAAAAGAGCATGGCGCTTTATATCTGAATACATACACGAACAATACTATGTTATAAATGAAGAAACAGAGACACCAGACGGGTGTCATTTGCTCAAAGCAAGTTGGTAGCAGCATCCAGGCTGGAGCTTGGGTCATGCAGGGCTCTTTCCATTATAACAAGGCCCTTGGGTCTCATCTCTCTGTCCCTTCGCACCAGATGGAAGCTGCCTCCTGCCCTAATGTTCACATTCCAGAAGTGGCAAAGCTTCTACAGTTGTAACCATGATGCCTCCAGCCCCGTGTGCTCCTCTCTTTTGTATTCCCCACTAGCCAGTCTTGATCCTGTCGTGGCCCCCAGGGGTTAAATGGAAATAGGACTCTGGGTTAAAAGCCACAGTGGAGGTGTAGTGGCCACCTGGGCTGGAACTGTGGGAGTAACTGAGAGCACTGCAAAGCCCTGTGGCCAACTTACTGGTGCTGAGCTTGCTGGTGAGTCTCTCTGTCAGCTGGCTTCCCTGGGCGAGTTGCTCCCGGAAGCTCTGCCCTAAGTAGTAGTCAATGTCGTTGCTCCTTAGGAGATCCTCAAAAGACTTTACTGTGTCTTTTGCACGCTGGGTGAGAAGATAACAAATGCCTCTCCCTTCTCGTATTTTTTGCCGGAGGTAGGAGAGTTCTCGGGCCTGATCCTGAATCAGGGAATCATATTTCCTAATGGAGGAAAGAAGTAACAGTAAGTGTGGAAAGAGAGAATTCTAAGGTATGGGAGCTTCCATAGAGCTTTCTGTGAGAACATCTCTAAGGAACTCCCCCAGGCTGAATTCCGGCCCATGAGCCATAGAAGGTATTTAAGAGTAAATTCTGCCCTGAGAAACTATTGCATCAAAAAATTTAGTATGCCACTGTTCAACTGTTTTCTATATGTTAACCATATGTCCAAAAATAAATGAATCTTAGGATCTGTGAGAGTGGCTCAAGAGTCACTCTCCTGCTTGAGCCCACTCCGCATTCTCTGGAGCGTACTGCCTCTCCTGCTTAACAAATCTCTCTCTCTCTACCTTCCCTGTTTGTGTGTCTTGTCCAGTTCTTTGCTTGAGTCGCCAAGAACCTGGTCTTCATCCCCGGATCGTGGCCGCAGAAGACCCCTGCACTTAGGGGACCATGTGCCCCCCCAGTGAGCGCACTCTGCCTATTTCCTGACTCTGGTTCTGTCTTGGGACGACAGGAAGCAGCTGAAGTTGTCACTGCTTTGGGCATCCCAGTCATTTTCAAAAGATTTTGGAAGTCTCTGTTCATGTGCTTGGCACCATTCCTAAAATAGTATCATGGCTTTATTTCTCTCTGTGTCTTTTATATTTTGCTGTTGTTGTTGTCAAAAGTGGAGCCAAAAAAAAAAGATCTGTGAGAGCAAAGACAGTGCCATATTCTACATCCCTACAGCACTAGTATCATGTAGACTCATAGTAGTTACTCAGTAAATACTTAGAGTCACTAGATAGGACCTACCATTTCTTCTAATTCAAACACCACCTGATGCCTGAGTTTATTTTATTCTATGCTATAATACTGTGGCAGACTGTATTTTTCAACGATGGCGATTACACAACCTCCCATACAATCTGATGGCAGCCAGATGAGACACCCTAAGTGACAGCCACCCAGTTGAAACCAGTCAACTCACAGAACCAGGAGAAATAATAAATTATTGTTTCGGCCAGGCTCAGTGGCTCAGCCTGTAATCCCAGCACTTTGGGAGGCCAAGGCAAGTGGATTACCTGAGCCTGCGGATTCAAGACCAGCCCAGGCAACTTGGCGAGACCTCGTCTCTACAATAAATCAAAAATTAGCCAGGCGTAGTAGCGCACACCTGTAGTTCCGGCTACTCGGAAGGCTGAGGCAGAAGGATCGCCGGAGCCCAGCAGGTCGATGCTGGGGTGGCCATGAGCATGCCACTGCCCTCCAGCCTGGGCGACAGAGTGAGACTCCAACTCAAAAAATAGAATAGAATAGAATATTGTTTCAATAATAATTTTTGGGGTGGTTTGCTACTTAGCAACAGATAACCAGGACAGATACAAAGATGAATGCTTACCTAGTGTTTTTCAACACAAAGTATCAAAAACAATCATAATCATGGCAAAAGAACACTAATGCTTAATATAGGCTAGGTACCATGCCAAGCACTTGTATTAATTCTTTTAAACTTAATCCTCTTTCTTGGGGATGGGTTCTCTTGTTATCCTCATTTACTAGGTAATGACAAAGGCTCAGCAAGGTTAAATAGGTGGCATGGCTAATATCAGAGCTAGGACTTAAAACCAAGCAGTCTGATTCAAGCCTTACCACTCTACTATACCATATATATGGTTCCTTTTCTAATATATCGCGAAGAAGAAGTTCCAGAGACCTCGCGTCTCCCAGACATGGGGCCACCAGTGGTGGCTGCTTGCCTGTCCTTTCCTCAGACCTCTATCTACCATTTAAATAAGTGCACTTGTGAGTACCTGGTATGTTCTTTCTTCCAGCCGCCTGAGCTTCCCTACTCCAGCACAAACTTAGACACCAGCAATCAGTTAAGGGCCCAGACACTGCCCTCCTTACCCAGGCCAGGAGGCTGATCTCAACTCCTCAGCCAGCTTCCCTTCGAGTCCAGTTTTTGGGAGCTGGGCCTCCAGCTGGGATACTCTCTGGATGAGGCTCTCCAGATCCTTTTTGGCCTGCAGACCCGGGGGGTAGAAAGCCCCAGTGCCATCAGACAGCCACCCTTCATCCTCATCAGTGACACTATGAGGCGAAGGCCCCTCAAGGGTTCCAACAGCTCTCAGCTTCCGGGGTCTTTCCAGACTGGATGAATAATCGCTTGTAACCGAGAGGGACCGGACCCGGCTCTTGAGGTTTTGAATGACCTTGTGGGCATTCTGCAGCTGAACCTTCAGATCTTTGATGTCCTTTTGCAGGACAGAGATGTCTTCTGATTTTCCATGTGTCTGGAACTCTTCCTGCTTCCCTAGCTGACTCTCCAGGGGCTTCTTCCTGGAGGGGCTAGCCAGTGCTGAGCCCAGGCGGCCCTGCTCAGAGCACAGCCCCTGCATCAGGACCATTTCCTTGAGACTGTCTTGCTCCTCACACTCTGAAAATCAAAGACAAACATGGCTTCCTGAATAAAAGCCGGACAACACAAATGCTGTTGTGGCCACTCCCTTCCAGAGGGGGCGAATCTGGTCACAATAATTCCTCGGGCAAAAGTTGAAGCAGTACTTGACTCAGCCCTGACACTGTGCGAGGCATTCAGATACAATATTTCTCATCTTCCCAACAGCCCTGAAAGTTAGGTATGGTCACTTCCGACTTTACTGACTGGGAAAACCAAAACCAAAGAGAGGCAAACTAGTTTGTTCCAGATCACTCAAACTAGCACATGACAGAGCCAGAATTCAAATCCTCCAATGGCCTGTGTTCATATTGAGAGCCTAACATATATTAAGCACTATTCTAAGCACGTGTATTATTTCATTTAAACCTAATAACTACCCTTTGAGATGGGTTTTCTCATTATCCTCTTTCAAAGGGAAAGGCCACACACATGGATGTTTCTTAAGTAAGACATTCACATGGGGCATTGCATATTTAGGATGGCCACAAGAACACAGGACAAGCTGTTCCTGCAGACTGAAAGTTTAACGCTCTCCAAATATCGCTATGACTTAAAAGTTCATTGGGTCACAACTGTGTGAAAAATAGGCATGGGAAAATACAACCACAAGAAATACATCAGCATAGTAATATCAGTATATTAGAGCAATGGTAGTCAGAATGAGAATGAATATGCAACATTTTACCAGGTGCCAGACACTGTTCTAAAGTGTTTCATAAGAATTTACTAATTTAATTGACATTAGTACCTGATGGGGTAGGTAGTTCTTTTATTAGCATTTTAACATATGAGGAAACTGAGGCATGGAAAAGTTCACAAACTCAGATTTGAGACAACCAGTCCAGAGCCAAGATCTTTGCTCTTAACTGCCATACTACACTGCCTCAAGGGCAAAAGGTACTGTGAGTGTTTTTCTCCTCTTCTGGGTTTCAATTTGGCGGGTGGCCCTATGCCTGTAGTCCTTGTATAATGCAAAACAAAGTTGTTTTTAACAATTTTGCGCCCAAAAGCTCATCTGATCTCTTCCTTATTAGTATTTCCCTCTGTAATAATCAGTTGGATAGAACTTTGCTGCTGTTGTTGCTATTATCATCATTAACAGCAGTATGCCAAAAACTCATTGTAGACACTCAGACTCACACTCAGCCTCATTTGGGGCAAGAGTTTTCCTCTAAACTTCTTGTCTTTCTCTGTTCTTCTGGTCCTGTGTTCCCTTTAGCCATAACACCCGCTCCTCCCTGCCACTTGTGAGGCATGGGGTTGGCCACCAGCACCCAGAGGTAACAGCTAAGTCGAGAGAGGGAAGGTGAGCCCTACACCCTGTTCCCATACCAGGACTGGTGGTTTCCTCCCGCTCGGCCTCGTTTTCGCTTCGGCCACACGTCTCATAGCCCAGGTCCTGGAGGTCCACCTGGACCTGCTTGCTGTCCTGCTTCACCAAGGATTCACCTGCTTGGGAAGAGGTAGCGGGTGTTACAGAATGTCTGAATTTCCCACATATTCCCTTGACCTCAGCCCCAAAGGCCAGCTCTGCAGTGAAAGAGATGCTCCTTTGGACTTGGGGGAGAAGACACCACCTGCCCCATTCAGCAAGACTTCCCTTCACAGAATGGGCCTGTTTGCCATTGATGATCTCACCTTCAGATCACCTTGGCTTAGTTGCACTGTCCAATAAGGTAGTCCAATATGGCTACTTTATCTTAAATTAAACAAAATCTCCATGTTGTACTAGCCACATTCCATGTGCTCAATAACCATCTGTGATGTAGATATAAAATGTTTCCACCACTGCAGGGAGATCTGTTGGACAGCGCTGACTCTAGACTAATAATAATGATATGTTTTTGAAGAATATGGTGAAAAGAGAAGTCACAGGGAAACAATTAGTCTATGTTGAGAGGTAAGGAGGTTATTGGCTGTACCAGAAATCAGTAAACCTAAATGTTAGTCCATTTCCTCTCTATACTCTCACCGCAAACTTGAAACTTTGATTTATGCCTGTATCTTTTTCTGTCACCTGCAAATTGAAGTAAAATATCCATGTCCATAATTCTAGGACTATAGTCAGTATTAAATCTGTTTGGAGGTTGGGGAAGAAAAGTAAAATCTGCAAAACATGCAGCAGCTTTTTAGGGAGAAGAAAAACACTTAGGTGATGGCAAACTTATAAGACTTACTAAGTATGACTCTGTATTTCTCCAGCTGGTTAGCCTGGGCAGAGACTGTGGCTTCTGATAGCAGCAGCTTCTCCTGGAGATCTTGATAGCGTTGCCTGCATTGTGCCAGCTGGGAGCGCAAGTGTTTGGTGGACCATGGGAGGCTACATTCTGACTGAGGCCCAGGGTGCTGGGCCTGAGACTGGTTATCCAGCTGTAAGAAGGACCAAGACAGGAATCAGGAGAGTCTGAGGGCATCCCCCATGCAGCGGTGGCCTCTTCTGCCTCTGAACCTGTGGGCTTTATTCATGTGTTTGTCGTGGCGCTTCTCAAGCCTTTGGCAGTTCCTTGCTTTCCAGATGGAGTTCGCAGAGAGCCGGGACCATGTTTTATTCATCTCGGTATCTACATCACATAGCACAGTGCCAATCAAGTCTACAGAGAAGCCCTCAGCAAATGTTTGCTCAGTGGCTAAAAAAGAGAAGTGGAAACCTCCACTTGTCTCTCCTTGCATTCCTGTCCCAGTGGGCTCTCAAAATCCTCTGCATTCTCCATTTTACTGAAACCTCGGCAAAGCTTCTTCTCTAAAAGGGACCCTCTTGGAAGCCCAGGAACAGAAACTGTGATGAGCTGTGACAAAACAGCAGTGATAAGAAAGAGATGTCATTACACACCACTTGTCTGGGCTGCCTCAAAACCGGACTTGTCCCTCTGTTCCAGGAGTTACCACATCCTGTGAAATTATCTGTTTTTATAGCATTTTTCTCCATCATGTTGGGTACCTCAGGGCAGTGTCAACACACTGCTGCCAATGCCTAGTCTGTTTCCTGGAAAATTGAGTACTCAGGAGCTATTTATGAGATAATGCTGTAAAAGTCTTTCTAAAGACTGAATGTGTACGAATCTTATTACTGCTGCTTGTGGGGCAAACGTGCCTTTCCTTGGTACCTCCTGATCTACTGTCTAAGGTAAAACAGTTTAAGGCTGTGGAAGGCAAAAACTGGCAGCTCCAGCCCTTCTCCAGGGGATTTTCATTCTATCTAAGCCCACACTTACTTGATGGGCATCCATTGTGAGGGCAGCTCCAAGGTCAAGGCTCTGGGGCCTGGAGCAAGGCCTCATTGCCATATCCTCCTCCTCTTGGCTTTGGTGCCTCTCAGGAGCACAGACCAGTTCTGCGTTCATTCTGTCAATCTCCCTGGCCAAGGGCACAAGGAGCTCTGGAGTCAGTTTACTCCTCCCCTCCTTGCTGCTCAGCACCAGCTGCTCTTGGAGGAGGTTGATGATATTGCAGGCATTCTTCAGTTTTCCTTGGAGCTTTCTGAACTCAGCCTGAAGGCTGCTCCCATTCGGACCCTCTTTGGCTACCACAGTCTCCACCGTCGGCTCGGCCTTCTCCTTGTCTTCCTCTATCTCCCATCCGTCGGACATTGCTTCTCCCATCTGCTCTTTCAGTTGTGCATTCTCGAGGCAAAGGCTCAGCATGGTGTTCCTGCAGGAAACACACACAATTAGGGGCCCGGTCTGGTCTTGACCGCAGTTCCCAATAGTCCCTTTAGCCCACTCTCGGTCCATGGCAGACTCAGAGACCTCCCACCCCCAAGCGAGACGGCACCTTGAAGGCCTACAACAGCACCCTTATTTTGCCAATGAAAAAGTCAATGCTCAGGAAGAACAAGAGTGTTGCCTGCACTTCCACAGCTACTTGGTGACAGCACCATCACTGACGGTCTTAGACTCAGGACCCCCAGTCTGGTTTTCTTTATTTGTGCCACACAGCCTCATGTGTTCTAACTTTCAGTAGCCTCTGGAATAAAATAGATTGCTTACACTATTAAGAAAAAAAATAAAATGGCCTTACCCATAAAAAATGTATTGCTATGGATTCTACTGTTCTATTATCTATCATCAGTCAGATTTATTTATTTATTTTTCCCGGTTCTTTAAAACAGTTTTTAATTTTTATTTCGGTAGCTTTTGGGGGGTGTAGATAATTTTGTACCTGCACTACTTGCCACATGTGGCTACAAGACTGGGCTTTAAGTGTGCCCCCCACCCCCACCTGTGCACAAAGCAGAAGCTAAACTAAGGATATGCAAAGATACACAGAATGGTATAATGGACATTGAGTCTCAGACGGTGGAGAGTTCACAGCAGCAAAAGCTCTGATTGGGGCTGGCTGCTGTGAAAACACCTAAGGCCCTGAGGCCAGCTGCACTTTAACGTTCAAAAGGCAAACAACCTGAGGCTAAGGCAGGAAGCTGGCAAATCCTCACTCCCCATGTAAACTCTTGTGTGCCTGCCCTGTACCCCAGTGTTACCCCAGAGGCCAGGGACTCCCCTCTAATCCACACTAGGATAGTCGAGAGTGCACACTTGCGGGTGTTTGAGCTCCTTTCTATCCATCCCAGGACCTCAAAGGCTCAAAACAGAGAACTTGGGCAATCCCCAGAGTCCCACTCTCCACCTAGGCTGGCTGGGCACTCTCGTGGAGCAACGTTGACCACAGAGAAACCCATAGCCACCATCACAGCTGACTTTCTCCCATAAGTGCTGCCTCCTGGTCAATGGCACAGCCCACTATATCAGATATAATACTTCAGCTTTGGGGAAGGCCTGATTGCAGAACCCAGGTAACACTCCTTTCTAAGCCTCTCCAACCACTCAGGATGCCATGAGCCAGTGCAGGTACCCAGTGCAGGCCTCCCACAACTGACAATTGAGAAACTCACCACACCAAGCCTATATGTAACCAAGGGGACCATATAGTGCCTATGTCAGCTGCCTGCCAACCTCAAATAAGAAGAAATAGTCTACCTAAATGAGAAGGAACCAGAAAAACAATTCTGATAATATGAAAAAAGAGAGTTCTCCAACACCCTCAAAAGACAACACTAACTCTTCAGTAATGGACCCTAAACAAAATGAAATATTTGAAATTCCAAACACAGAATTCATAATGTTGATTATAAAATTGACCAATGAGCTTCAGCAGAAAACTGAAAACAAGCACAAAGAAATTTTAAAAACTATTCAGGACATGGATAAAAAATTCTCCAAAGAGATAGACACATTTTTTAAGCTGAAATTCTAGAATTAGAAGAATCATTCAGGGGAGTACAAAATGCAGTGGAAAGTTTTAATGGTAGACTAGAACAAGCAGAAGAAAAGATCTCAGAACTTGAAGACATGGCTTTTGAATTAACCCAAGCAGATAACAATAAAGAAAACAGAATCAAGAGAATGAAATAAAATCTCCAAAAAATATAGGATTATATAAAATATTCAAACCTAAGAATCATAGCTGATCCTGAAGATGAGAGACAGCAACAGTTTTGAAAA
>NW_007255520.1:12327-13632 GCF_000164805.1 Carlito syrichta
AAGGGATCAAAACAAAACAAAACAAAACAAAAACCAAATATCTGCTGCCTCCAAGGGACCCTCTTAACTCACGAAGACTCCTATAGACTCAAGGTAAAGGAGTGGGGGAAAATAGTCCATGCAAATAGAAACCAAAAAAGGGCAGGGGTAGCCATCCTCCTATCAGATAAAACACACTTTAAATTAACAAATGTATAAAAAGACAAAGATGGTTTTATATAACATTAAGAAATCAATCAAATGAGAAGATATAACAATCTTAAGTGTATATGTGCCTAACATCAGAGGCCCCAGCTTTATAAAACAAATTCTACTTAATCAAAAAAAAGAGACAGACAACAATACAATAATAGTGGGAGACTTCAACACTTTACTGACAGCAAAAGACAGATCAAGGCAGAAAGTCAACAAAGGAACATTGTAGTCAAACCAGACCCCAAGAACAAATGGAACTAACAGACATCCAAAGAACATTCCACCCCGAAACTACATCTTTCTCAACAGCACATGAAACATTCTCCAAAATAGACCATATATTAGGTCACAAATCAAATCTCAATAAATTCAAAAAAATTAAAATCATATAAAATACCTTCTCAGACCATAGTGGAATAAAACTAGAAATCAACTCCAAGAAGAACTCATGAAACGAAACAAAAACATGGAAGTTAAATAATCTGCTCCTGAATGATCCTTGGGTCAAGAATAAAATCAAGATGGCAATTTTTAAAAAATTCTTCAAAACAAATAAACAATGAAACGACTTATCAAAACCTCTGGGACACAGCCAAAGCTGTGCTCAGAGGAAAATTTATATTGGTTAAGGCTTACTTTAAGAAGACTGAAAGATCACATATTGACAACCTAACATCACATCTTAAGCAGAAGAAAAGAAAACAAAAATCAGAGCAGAATTAAATGAAATTGAAATTAAAAAGGTAATACAAAGGATCAATGAAACAAAAAGTTGGTTCTTTGAAAAGCTGGTTCTGGTTTTTTGTTTATCTTTCAATAGATTAACAAAATTTATAGGTCACTAGCTAGATGAATAAAGAAACAAAGAGAAAAGATTCAAATTAGCTCAATCAGAAATGAAAATGGAGACATTACAACTGGAATGATGGAAATTAAATGATCATCTGAGACTATTATGAACAACTCTATGCACACAAACTGGACAATCTAGAGAAAAATGGATGAATTTTTAGAACATTCACTTCCCCAACCTTGAATCAGAAGACAGAAAGAAATCCTGACAGACCAATAACGAGTAGTGAGATTAAGATAGTAATTAGAAGTCTACCA
>NW_007255521.1:0-787 GCF_000164805.1 Carlito syrichta
GGGTAGCTAGCTATTTAAGTCAGCTGACTAGACAGCTAGCTATCTAGTTAAGAAACCTAGTTAAGTCAGCTCACTAGCCAACTGCTTAGGTAGGTAGTTTGGTAGTTAAATCAACTGGCAAATCAGTGGGCTACGTATTTAGCTAGCTAGTTAACTCAGCTGGCTAGCTAGGTAACTAGGCAGTTAGGTCAACCTGCTAGCCAGCTGGCTAGCAACATAAGTCACCTATTTAAGTCAGCCGGCTAGACAACTGGCTTGCTGGGTAGCTAGTTAGTTAAGTCAGTAGTCTAGTCAACTGGCTAGCTAGTTAAGCCACCTAGTTAAGTCAGCTGGATATACAGCTTGCCAGCTGGGAAGCTTGCTATTTACCTCAGCTGTCTAGTCAGTTGGCTAGCTTGTTAAATCACCTATTAAAGTCAGCTAACTTGCTAACTTGCTAGCTATAGGGCTATCTAGTTAATTCAACTGTCTAGTAAGCAGGCCAACTATTTAAGTCAGCTAATTAAGTCAGCTGGCTAGCCAGCTGGCTAGCTAGGTAGTGAGCATTTTAAGGCAGCTGTCTAGCCAGGTGGATAGCTAATCAAGTCAGCTAGTTAAGTCTGCTGACTAGCCAGCTAGCTAGCTAGGTGAAGAGCTATTTAATTCAACTGGGTAGTCAGCGGGCTAACTAGTTACGTGAGCTATCTGGATCAACTTGATAGCTGGTTAAGTCAAGTAGTTAAGTCAGTTGGCTCACCAGCTAGATAGCTAGGTACCAAGCTAGTTAAGTCAGCTAGCTAGCCAGCTG
>NW_007255521.1:807-2181 GCF_000164805.1 Carlito syrichta
TCTAGACAGCTGTCTAGGTAGGTAGCTAGCTAGATAAGTCATATTGCTAGCCTGCAGGCTACCTATTCAAGTCAGCCAGTTAAGTCAGCTGGATAGCCTGCTGGCTAGGTAGGTAGCTAGCTAGTTAAGTGAGCTGGTTAGCCACCTTGCTAGCTTAAGTCAGCTAGGTAAGTCAGTTGGCTAGTCAGCTTGCTAGATAGGCAACCAGCTACTTAAATCAGCTGACTAGCCAGCAGACTAGCTGGTTAACTCAGCTAGTTAAGTCAGCTGGAAACCAGCTGGCTAGCTAGTTAAGTCAGCTCGTTAAGTCAGAAGCCTATCCAGCTGGTTAGTTAGTTAAAAAGTTAGTTAAATCACATGGATAGCCATCAAGCTAGCTAGTTATTTCAGCTACTTAAGTCAGCTGGCTACCTAGGAAGATAGCTATGTAAGTCAGCTAGTTATGTCAGCTAGCTAGCTAGTTAAATCAACTAGTTAAGTCAGCTGGCTAGCTAGATAGTCAGCTAGGTAGCTAGTTAGTTAAGCCAGCTAGTTAAGACAGCTGGCTAGCTAGGTAGCTAGCTCATTAAGTCAGCCAGTTAAGTCAGTGAACTAATTCAACAGGCTAGTCAGCTGCCTAGTTGGGTAGCTAGCTATTTAAGTCAGCTGACTAGTCAGCTAGCTATCTAGTTAAGAAACCTAGTTAAGTCAGCTCACTAGCCAGCTGGTTAGGTAGGTAGTTTGGTAGTTAAATCAGCTGGCAAACCAGCGGGCTATGTATTTAGCTAGCTAGTTAACTCAGTTGGCTAGCTAGGTAACTAGGCAGTTAGGTCAGCCTGCTAGCCAGCTGGCTAGCTACATAAGTCACCTATTTAAGTCAGTCAGTTAGACAACTGGCTTGCTGGGTCGCTAGTTAGTTAAGTCAGCAGTCTAGTCAACTGGCTAGCTAGTTAACCCACCTAGTTAAGTCAGCTGGATATACAGCTTGCAGGCTGGGAAGCTTGCTATTTACCTCAGCCATCTAGTCAGCTGGCTAGCTTGTTAAATCACCTATTAAAGTCAGCTAACTAGCTAACTTGCTAGCTATAGGGCTATCTAGTTAATTCAACTGTCTAGTAAGCAGGCCAGCTATTTAAGTCAGATAATTAAGTCAGCTGGCTAGCCAGCTGGCTAGCTAGGTAGCGAGCATTTTAAGGCAGCTGTCTAGACAGGCGGATAGCTAATCAAGTCAGCTACTTAAGTCTGCTGACTAGACAGCAAGCTAGCTAGGTAGAGAGCTATTTAATTCAACTGGGTAGTCAGCTGACTAACGAGTTAAGTGAGCTATCTGGGTCTGCTTGATAGCTGGTTAAGTCAAGTAGTTAAGTCAGTTGGCTAACCAGCTAGATAGCTAGG
>NW_007255521.1:2201-9631 GCF_000164805.1 Carlito syrichta
TACATCGGTAGCTAGCTAGTTAAGTCGGCTAGGTAATTCATCTGACTTCCCAGCTGGCTAGGTAGGCAGCTAGAAAGTTCAGTCAGCTGGCTAGCCAGCTGGCTAGCGGGTTAATTCAGCTAGTTAATTCAGCTGCACAGCCAGCTGGCTAACTAGTTAAATCAGATAAGTAAGTCACCTGGCTAGATAGTTGATTCAGTCCGTTAAGTCAGCTGGCTTGGCAGCTGCCTATCTGGGTAGCTAAATACTTAAGTCAGCTGACTGACCAGCTGTCTAGCTAGTTAAGCCACCTAGTTAAGTCAGCTCACGATCCAGCTAGATAGTTAAGTAGTTAGGTATTTAATTCAGTGGGTAAGCCAGCGGTATACATCGGTAGCTAACTAATTAAGTCAGCTGGCTAGCTATCTGGCTAGCTAGATACGTCAGCTAGCTAAATCAGTTTTCAAGTCAGCTGGCTAACTAGTTCTGACAGCTAGTTGATTCAGCTGGCTAGCCAGCTGGCTAGATGGATAAGTGAGCTAGTTAATTCAAGTGGCAAGCCAACTGGCTAGCTAGGTAGCTACATAGATAATTCATCTGGCTAGCAAGCTGGCTGTCTGGTTAAGTCAGCTAGTTAAGTCAGCTGGCTAGCCAGCTGCTAGCTGGTTAATTCAGCTAGTTAATTCAGCTGGACAGCCAGCTGGCTAGCTCGTTAAATCAGATAAATAAGTCAGCTGGCTAGATAGTTGATTCAGTTCATTAAGTCAGCTGGCTAGTCAGCTGCCTATCTGGGTAGCTAACTAATTAAGTCAGCTGACTGTCCAACTTTCTAGCTAGTTAAGTCACCTAGTTAAGTCAGCTCACGAGCCAGCTGGTTAGCTAGGTAACTAGGTAGTTAATTCAGTGGGTAAGCCAGCAGTATACGTCAGTAGCTAGCTAGATAAGTCAGCTGGCTAGCCACCTGGCTAGCTAGAGACGTCAGCTAGTTAAGTCAGTTGGCAACCCAACTGGCTAACTAGTTCTGACAGCTAGTTGAGTCAGTTGGCTAGCCAGCTGGCTAGTTGGATAAGTGAGCTAGTTAATTCAAGTGGCAAGCCAACTGACTAGCTAGGTAGCAACATAGATAATTCATCTGGCTAGCAAGCTGACTGGCTGGTTAAGTCAGATAGTTAAGTCAGCTGGCTAGCCACCTGGCTAGGTAGGTAGCTAGCTAATTAAGTCACCTGGCTAGCTGGCTGGCTAGCTAGTTAAGTCAGCAAATTAAGTGAGCTGGGTAGCCAGCTGGCTAGGTAGGTGGTTAGCTAGTTAAGCCAGCTGGCTAGACAGATGGTGATCTAATTAAGTCAGTTAGTTAAGACAGCTGGTTAGCCAGCTGGCTAGCTAGGTGGCTAGCATGTTAAGATAGCTGGTTAGCAGGCTGGTCATGTAGGTGGCCAGATAATTTAGCCGGCTTGATATGCAGCTGAACACCAGGGTGGCTGACTAGTTAAGCCAGCTTTCTATCCCACTGTCCAGCCAGACGGGAGGCTATTTAATGCGACAGGGTACCCAGGTGGCCAGTCTGCTAGCTAGCTACCCAGCTGCCTAGCCAAAGAGCCAGCCAGGTAGCTAGCTAGTTAAGCCAGGTGACTAGACGTCTAGCCACCCAGATAGATAGCTACTTAAGTCAGTTCTCTAGCCAGGTAGCCAGTCAATTAGCTAGTCAGCTAGTTGAGACAGCTAGCTAGACAGCTTGCTAGTTAAGTCAGCTAGCAAGTCAGCTAACTATTCAGCTAGCTAGTTAAGTCAGCTAGTTAGTTAGGTTGCTTGTCAAACAGCTAGATAAGTCTGCTAGCTAGTCAGCTAGCTAATCTGCTAGATAATTAAGTCAGCTAGCCAACTAACTAGCCAGTTAGCTAGCTAGTTAAGTCAGGTTGCTAGACAGTTAGATAGTTTGTTTGCTAGCTAGTTATGTCAGCTAGATAGCCAGCTAGCTACTCAGCTAGCTAGTTAAGACAGCTCACAAACCAGCTAGTTACTTGGCTAACTAGTCTGCTAGCAACTCAGCTACCTGGTCAGCTAAATAGTAGGCTCGATTGCTTTCCATCAGGTCAACTAAATATTTGGCTTGCTCGCCTGCCAACTGGTCAGCAAACTAGTCGGCTCGCTCACCAGCCAAAAGGTCAACTATCTTGTCATTTCGCTCGCAGGCCAATGGGTCAGCGAACTTGTCGGCTTGCTCGCCAGCCAGCTAGTTAAGTCAGCTCATAGGTCGGCTCACTCATCAGCCAAATAGTTAAGACAGCTCATGTGTTGGCTAACTTGCTGGCCGACTAGTTAAGGTGGCTCACTGGTCAGCTCAAAACCAGCTGACTAGTTAAGTTTGACCAGTTGGCTCACTTGACAGCCGACTAAATTCAGCTGACCAGTCATCTCACACACCGGCTGACTAGTTATGTCAGCTGACCAGTCGACTCGCCTACTATCCAACTAGTTACATCAGCTGACCAATTGGCTCATTTGCCGTTGAACTAGTTAATTCAGCTGACCAGTTGGCTCACTCACCGACTAAGTCAGCTAACCGGTCGGCCCACTAGCAGTCCAACTAGTTAAGTTAGCTAACCAATCGGCCGACCAGTGGGCCAACTTTTAAGTGGACAATTTAGGTCAGCTAAGTAGCTGGCTGACTAGTTAGGTCAGTTAACTAGTCGGTCAACTAATTGGACTAGTTAGGTCAGCAAATTAGCAAGTCAACTAGTTAACCCTGCTAAATAGTGGGTCAACTACTCAGTTAACCCAGCTAGTCAGCTGACTATTTGGCCAACAGTTTATGCCAGCAATCATGTCAGCTGAGTAGACAGCCAACATATTAAACCAGCTAACTAGTCAGCCGATTCATCAGTCAGCAAGTTAAGTCACCTAGCTAACTCATTAACCAACTAGTTAAATCACCTAATTATCTCGTGTACTAACTAGTTAAAACATTAGCTAACTCGTTAATGAACTTAAGTCAGCTAGCTATCTTGTTAGTCAACTAGTTAAGTCCGTTAGCTAAGTCAGCTAGCTAACCAGCTAGCTAGCTAAGTCATCTAGTTAAATCAGCTAGCTCACTTGTTAGCTAACTATTTATGTCAGCTACTTAAGTCTGCTTTATGACTAGTTAGCTAATTAATTAAGTCAGCTAGTTATCCAGCTAGTTAAATAGTTAGCTAACTAATTCCTGTAGTTAAGTTAGCTAGCTACCTAGTTTACTATGCCAGTTAAGTCAGCTAGTTAAGCCTGTTTTCTTATTTCATCAGCTGCTTAAGACAGCTAGATATCTAGTTAAATAATGGGTTAATTTAGCAGGCTGAGTCAGGAAGTTAGCTAGTTAACTAACGTATTAAATCAGCTGGTTGAGTCAGTTAGCTAGCAAGTTAGGAAACGGGTTGAGCCAGCTGGTTGAGTAGGCAAGCTAGCTAGTTAGCTAACGAGTTAAGACAGCTGGATGAGTCAGTTAGCTACCTATCTATCTAATGTCTTGAGATAGCTCTTTGTGTTAGCTAGCTAGCTCATTAGCTAATGAGCTAAGATCAATAAGTCACCTAGCTAACACGTTAGATAATGAGTAAGCTAACTAGTTAGCTAGCTGGTTATGTCAACTAGCTAGCTAAGCAGCTGACTATTTAAGTCAATTGTCTAGCTAGGTAGCTAGCTAGTTAGTTAACTATATAATTCAGCTGGCCAACTAGGTAGCTAGCTAATTAACTCAGCTATTTAAGTCAGCTAGCTAGCCAGAAGGCTAGATAGGTAGTGAGCTATTTAAGTCAATTGGCTAGAAAGCTGGCTACCTGGTTATTTCAGCTAGTTAAGAGAACTGGCTAACCAACTGCCAATGTATATAGCTAGCTAGTTAAGTCAACTAGATAGCTACCTGGCTAGCTAGTGATGTCAGTGTGTTAAGACAGCTGGCTAGCCAACTGGCTAGCTTGTTAATTCAGCTAATTTAGTCAAAGTCTAGCCAGCTGGCTAGGCAGGTAGCTAGCTGGACATATCAGCTTGCTAGCCAGCAGGCTAGCTGTTCAAGTCAGATAGTTAATCAGCTGGCTAGCCTTCAGGCTATGTAGGTATCTTGCTAGTTAAGTGAGATGGCTTGCCAGCTTGCTATCTTAAGTCAGCTACTTAAGTCAGTTGGCTAGCCAGCTGGCTAGATAGGCAGCCAGCTAGTTAAGAAACCTGGCTAGCCAGGTGACTAGGTGGTTAAGTAGGATAGTTAAGTCAGCTGGCCACCTGCTGCCTAGCTAGTTAAGTCAGCACGTTGTCTGTTGGCTATCCAGCTGGTTAGCGAGTTAAAAAGCTAGTTAAGTCAGATGGCTGGCCATCTGGCTAGCTAGTTATTTCTGCCAGTTAAGTCAGCTGGTTACCTAGGAATCTAGCTACATAAGTCAGCTGGTTATGTCAGCTACTTAGCTCTTTATGTCAGCTAGTTAAGCCAGTAGGTTATCTAGGTAGCTAGCTGGTTAGGTCAGCTAGTTAAGTTAGTTTGCTAGCTAGTTATGCCAGCAAGTTAAGTCAGCTGAATAGCCAGCTGCCTAGCTAGGTATCTAGCTATTTAAGACAGCCGGCTAGACTGTTAGGTAATTAGTTAATTGATCTAGTTAAGTCAGCTCAATAGACAGCTGGTGAGCTATGTAACTAACTAGTTAAGTTATACAACTTGATAGCTAGGTACCTAGGCAGTTAAGTCAACCTGCTAGCCAGTTGGCTAGCTAGTTCAGTCACCTAGTTGTCAGCTGGCTAGACAGCTGGCTCCTAGGTAGCTAGATAATTATGTCAGCAGTTTAGACCACTGACTAGTGAAAAGACACTTAGTTAAGTCAGTTGACTATCCAGCTGGGTAGCCAGGTAGTTTGTTTATTAACTCAGCTGGATACCCATCAGGATAACTATACAGCGGGAAAGTTAATTCAGCTGATTAGCAAGCAGGCCAGCTATTTGTCAGCTAGTAAACTCAGCTGGCTTGCCAGTTGGCTAGCTAAGTAGTGAGCTAGTGATTTCAGTTGGTTATTCAGTTTGCTAGGCATTTAAGAGAGCTAATTAAGTCAGCAGGCAAGCTGGCTAGCTATTAAAAAGCTAGTTACATCAGATGCATAGTCAGCTGGCTCACTAGTTATTTCAGCTAGTTAATTCAGTTGACTAGCTAGGTAGCTAGCTAGTTAATTCAGCTAGATATGTCAGGTATATAGCTAGTTAAGTCAGCTATTTAAGTTAGCTAGCTATATGATAGCTAGCTAGGGTGCTAGCTAGTTAAAGCAGCTAGTTAAGTCAGCAGACTAGTTAGATAGCTAGCTAGTTATGTCAGCTATTTAGATAAGCTGACTAGCTAGTTGTCACCTTGTTAAGTCAGCTAGCTGGCCATCAGGGGAGCTAGGTAGTTAGATAGTTAAGTAGGCTGGCAAGCCAGTGGGCTATGTGTGTAGGTAGCTAGTTAAGTCAGCTGGCAGACAATTAGGCGTCCAGTTATGTCAACTAGTTAAGTCAGCTTGCTATCCAGCTGTTTACTAGGTAGTTAGCTAGTTAAATATGCTGGCTAGCCAGCTAGCTACTTTGTTAACTCAGCTAGTTTAGTCAGCTGTCTTTCCTGATGGCTAGTTGCATAGCTAGGCAATTAAGTCAGCTGGCTAGCCAGCTGGCTAGCTAGCTAAGTCAGCTTGTTAAGTCAGCCTGCTTAGGAGCTTGCCAGCTAGGTACCTAGCTTGTTATGTCAACTGTACAGCCATCTGACTAGATAGTTAAGTCACCTAGATAAGTCAGCTGACCTGCCCGCTGGCTAGCTAGGTATTTCACTATTTAATTCAACTGGCTAGACAACTGCTAGCTAGATATTTCACTATTTAATTCAACTGGCTAGACAACTGCTAGCTAGATAAGCCACCTAGTTAATTCAGCTGTATAGCCACCTGGCTAGCTATGAAGCAGGTTACTTAATTCAACTGACTAGAAAGCAGGTCAGCTAATAAAGAGAGCAAGTTAACTCAGTTGGCTAGCCCGCTGGCTAGTAGGTAGTGACCTAGTTAAGTCAGTTGGCTGGCCAGATGGCTAGCTAATTAAGTCAGCTAGTTAAGTTAGCTGGCTATCCAGGTGACTAAAGAGGTAGAGAGCTAGTTAAGTCAGCTGGCTAGCCAGTTGTATAACTAGTTAAGTCAGCTAGCGTAGTCACCTGGTTGGCCAACTGCCTAGCTCATTTATCAAGTAGTTAATTCAGCCTGCTTACCATCTTCCTAACTACTTTAGTAGCCTCATTAAGTCAGTTGGTTAACCTGCTTACTTGCTAGTCAAAAAGCTAGTCAATTCAGATGGCTAGACAGCTGGCTAGCTAGATATTACAGCTAGTTAAGTCAGCTGGCTAGCTAGGCAGCTAGCTAGTTAAGTCAGCTATTTATGTTAGCTGGCTAGCTTGTTAAGTCAGCTAGTTAACTAGGCTAGCTAGCTAGCTACATAGCTAGGTAGCTAGCTAGTTGTTTCAGGTTGTTTAGTCAGCTGGCTATTTAGGAAACTAGCAAGTTAAGTCAGCTTGTTAAGTGAGCTGGTTAGCTAGTTAATCAGCTTGTTAAGTCAGCTGGCTAGCCAGCTTCCTAGCTGGTTAGCTAGCTAGTTAAGTAAGCTGGCTAGCCAGCTGGTTAGCTAGGTAATTAGTTTGTTAAGTCAGCTGTCAAGCCAGCGAGTTACATAGGTAGCTAGCTATTTAAGTCAGCAGGCTAGCCACCTGACTAGCTAAGGATGTCAGCTAGTTAAGTAAGCTGGCTACCCAGCTGACTAAGTAGTTGAATCAGGTAGTTGAGTCAGGTGCCAAGTCAGCTGACTAATTGGTTAAATCAGCTAGTTAATTCAAGTGGCTAGCTAACTGGCTATCTAGGTAGCTACATAGTTAACTCAGCTGTCTAGCCTGCTGGCTAGCAGGTTAAGTCAGTTAGTTATGTCAGCTGGCTAGCCACCTTGCGAGGTAGGTAGATAGCTAATTAATTCAGCTGTCTAGCTGGCTGGCTAGCTAGTTAAGTCAGCGTGTTAAGTGACCTGGCTAACTGGTTGGCTAGTTAGGTGGCTAGCTAGTTAAGCAAACTTTCTAACCGGATGGCTATCTACTTTAGTCAGCTAGTTATGTTAGCTGGTTAGCCAGCTGGCTAGCTAGGATGCTGGCACATTACGAAAGCTGTTTAGCAAACTGGTCAGGTAGGTGGCCAGCTAGTTCAGTCGGTTGGCTAGCCGACTGACCAGCAGCGTGGCTGGCTAGTTAAGCCGACTGGCATTCAACTGTCCAGCCAGCCACCTCACTATTTAATCCAGCTGGCTAACCTGCTGGCCAGCCCACTAGCTAGATAGCTGACTGCCTAGTCAGGTACCAGCCAGGTAGCTAGCTAGGTAAGCCAGTTGGCTAGCTGTCTTACCAACCCTGTAGTCAGCTAGTTATGTCAGCTGTCTAGCCTGCCAGCCAG
>NW_007255522.1:0-647 GCF_000164805.1 Carlito syrichta
CTAGTTATATCAGCTGCCTAGCCAGCTGGATAGATTATTAAGTCAGGCAGTAAAGTCAGCTCACTAGCCACCTGGCTAGGAATGTAGCTAGGTAATTAAATCAGCTGGCTAGCGAGTTAATTCAGCGAGTTAAGTGTGCTGGTTAACTGACTGGATAACTAGGTGGCTAGCTAGTGAAGCCAGCTGGCTAGCCGGATGGCTACATAGTTAAGGTAGCTAGTTAATCAACTTGTTAGCCAGCGGGATAGCTAGGTGCCTGACAAGTTCAGCTGGCTGTTTCACAGGTTATTCAGGTAGGTGACCAGCTATACAAGCTATCTGTTCAGATGACTAGTGGACTTGCTCGCTTTCCATTAGGTCAGCTAATTAGTCAGCCAGCTGCCTGATCAGTAGAGTTGATGGCTCTTTAAGTCAGCTGGCTATCCGACCATTCAGTCAGTCGAATGGTTATTTAAGCTGGTTGGCTAGCCAACTGGTCAGTCTACCAGCTAGCTAGCCGGCTGCCAAGCTAGCTAGCCAGCCTGGTATCTGGCTAGTTAAGCCAGATGGTAACCAGTTAACTAGCTAGTTAAGTCAACTGGCTAGCCAGTTAGCCAGCCAAGTTGCTAGTCAGCTAGTTAAGTCAACTAGCTAGCCAGCTAGCTTAA
>NW_007255522.1:1782-2483 GCF_000164805.1 Carlito syrichta
ACTAAGTCAGCAATCCAATCGGCTGACTACTCGACCAACTTGTCAGCTGACAAGTTAGATCAGCTAACTTGTGGGCCGACTAGTTAGGTCAGCTAAATAGTTGACCAACTAGTCAGCCAACTAGTTAGGTCAGCAAAATTGCCAGCCAAATAGTTAACCGAGTTAACTTGTGGGCCAACTCGTCAGTCAACAAATTAACTTAGCTAACTAGTCGGCCAAATAGACGGTCGACTTGTGAAACCAGCTAACAAGTCAGCCGAGTAGTCAGCCAATGTATTAAACTAGATAAGTCATTAGCCGAATCATCAGCCAAGTTGTCACCTAACTAACTCATTACCCAACTAATCAAGACAGCTAGTTAACTGGTTTACCAAATAGTTTAACAGTTAGCTAACTCATTAACCAACTTGTTAAGTCAGCTAGCTATCTCGTTAGCCAATTAGTTGTCAGCTTGCTAAGTCAGATAGCTAACTAACTAGCTAGCTAAGTCAGCCAGCTAAGGCAGCTAGCTCACTAGCTAGCTCACTATTGAAGTCAGCAACTTAAGTCTGCTACCTAACTTGCTATCTAACTAGTTAACTCAGCTAGTTATTCAGCCAGCTAAATATTTAGCTAACTATTTAATTCAGGTAGTTAAGTCAGCTAACTAGCTAGTTAAGTCAGCCAGTTAAGTCAGCTAGATAAGTAGTTAATTCAGCTAA
>NW_007255523.1:0-8637 GCF_000164805.1 Carlito syrichta
TGTTTATTTGCCAAACCAAATGCCTTTATACTGCTTTTCAGTTCCCTGCACCTTGTTGTTAAGAAGCCTACATTGGAAACAACTAAAACTAGAAGCAGGATGGTGGATACCTTTGAAGAGCATCCTGTTGGCGGGGAAGATTGGCATCATTCTGCCTTTAACCTGGGCGTGGTTACACAGGATTTGCATTGAGCTATCCTTTCTGTTTTCTGTACTTTTCTATGTGTGGGCTATACTTAAATATAACAACAACAAAAACACTCCTGCATTGAAAAAACCTTTTTTAAAGTCTCTTCAAATCCAATTAGGAAGAGCTCTGACAGAAATACTCTTTCTTGTTATGTGGTTTGGAATCA
The DNA here is from genome assembly GCF_000164805.1 of Carlito syrichta. Classification (NCBI taxonomy): domain Eukaryota; kingdom Metazoa; phylum Chordata; class Mammalia; order Primates; family Tarsiidae; genus Carlito; species Carlito syrichta. The sequence continues at coordinate 357 of NW_007255523.1, forward strand.
ATGAGTCCATGGCTGGAAATAATGGTACCATGCCATGATTTTCTATAAGGTCCTGTAAGAGAATCACTTAGCCTGAGCTGAAAAATGTCTAAAGAGTGAGAAGGCTCACTTCACACCTCCAGGTTCCTGCAGACAGCTTTGTTACAATAGTTCTTGCTCATCTGAAGCCTCTGCCTCTGTAAATGGCTCCATTATCATACTCTCTCACACATCACTGTCTTTTCAGTTCTCTGTCAGCCAGCAATCTACATGGCCTTGTATTAAATGATATAAAGGCCCTGTCCACTCAGCCCCTCCCCCCAAAAAGTAAACACCAGTCTACCTGGAAGGCAAATCCCCAGCCAAAAGAAGGGCACTTTATCAAACTTAATGATATCATCAAGATCACCCCCATACCCTATTAAAAAGAGGGCAAACGACATGAACAGACATCTCTCAAAAGAAGATCTACAGATGGCCAACAAACATGAAAAAGTGTTCAACATCACTCATCATCAGGGATATGCAAATTAAAACCACAATGAAATACCACCTCACATCAGTCAGAATGGCCATGATTAAAAACTCAAAAAATAGATGCCGACATGGATGCGGAGAAAAGGAACACTAACACTATTGGTGGAAGTGTAAGTTCAGACAACCTCTACGGAACGTGATATGAAGCTTCTCAAAGAACTAAAAGTAGATCTACCATGAGATCCCACTACTAGGTATCTACCCAATGGGACAGATGTTGTCACATAGCAAAGACACCTATGTGCACGTGTTCACTGCAGCACAATTCACTATTGCAAAGATGTGAAATTGATTGATATGTCCATAAACCGTTAAGTGGATAATGAATATGTGGTGTATATATACACCATGGAATACTATACAGACATGAAAAAGAATGAAATTGTGTCTTTTGCAGCAACATGGATGGAGCTGAAGACCATCATCCTAAGTAAACTGACTCAGAAACAGAAAGCCAAACACATGTGGGAGCTAAACAGTCAAAAGGATGGAAATAACAGGCACTGTAGACACTTATAAGGGGGGAGGGACCTAAGGTTCAGAAACTACCTGCAGGGTACAATGTTCACTATCTGGGAAATGGGCTGCCTGAGACCCAGTTCCCACCACTACACAATATATCCATGTAACATGTACCCATGTATACCCCCCAAATTTAAAATTTTTAAATTGAATAGAAAGAAAAGATCACCTCATGTACCCATGTATACCCCCCAAATTTAAAATTTTTAAATTGAATAGAAAGAAAAGATCACCTCATCTATTTGGACACATATCTGCTCATTAAGCACCTTTTAAAAATCTTTTTTTTTTTTTTTGAGTTGGAGTCTCACTCGGTCGCCCAGACTGGAGTGCAGTGGCCACTCCCGGCCACCGCAGCCTCGCCTGCTGGGCTCCGGTGATACTTCCGCCTCAGCCTTCCAAGTAGCCGGAGTTACAGGCATGCGCTACCACGCCCAGCTGATTTTTTGATTAATTGTAGAGATGAGGTCTCGTCTGCCCAGGCGGGTCTTGAACCCACGGGCTCAGGCAATCCACTCACCTCAGCCTCCCAAAGGCGCGGGATTACAGGCTGAGCCACCGAGCCTGGCTAAAAAATCATTTTTAGTTGTGGTAAAACACACATGATAGAAAATTTACATCTTAAACATTTTATATGTGTAATTCAGGGGCATTGAGGGCATTTATGCTCTTGTATAACCACCAACACCTCCCATCTCCAGAACTCTATCTTAAAAACTGAAAAGTATGGACTCATTAAACAATAACTCCACATTCACACCTCCCCTGACTTCTGGAAGATACCATTCTACATTTTTGTCTCCATAAACTTGACTATCCTAGGTACCTCACATAAGTAAAATCGTACAAAAGCTGTCTTTCTGTGTCTGGCTTATTTCACCTGGCATAATGTCCTCAAAGTTCATTAATGTTGTGGCATGCCAGTATTTTCTTCTTCTTTTAAGTTGAATAATATTCCTATTGTATGTATATACCACATTTTGTTTCATCCATTAATGGACACAAGTTACTTCCACTTCTTGGCTATTGTGAACAAGGCTGCTATGAAGATGGATGTACAAATTTCTCTTTTAGACTTTCATTTCTTTGGCACATATGCCCAGAAGTAGAACGGCATGAAAATTCTGTTTAATTTCTTGAGGAATTGCCATATTGTTTTCCATAGTAGCTGTACCATTTTACACTCCCACCGACAATGTATAGAGCTCCAATTTCTCCTCATTTTTGACACTACTTGCTATTTTCTGATTTGTTTTGTTGTTGTTTGCTAGTATGGCATGATTTCACCATGATTTCTGATTTTTTAAAAACAGTCATCCTAGGTCAGGCATCGTGACTCAAGTCTATAATCTCAGCACCAGAGGCCACGAGTTCAAGATCAGCCTAGGCAACACAGTGACATTCTGTCTCTGTTCAATTTTTTTATATAAATAAGAAAAAACTAACAAACTTTCCTTTGATAACAACAGCAGTGACTACCATTAGTTATGTGCTTCACATGCAGGAAGTTCCCAATCCTTTACAACCTGGAACACTCACAGTCAGTCCTTGAGGTTTAACTATGAGAACTCTGAGGCTAGCAAGGCTGGTATCTTGCCAGCAGCCCACAGCTAGGAAGGGACAGGCCTGGGGTTTGAGCCCAAATATGACTAACTCCACACCCTGTGCTGTAACCACCTCACTGCACAGTCTTTCTTCTTACTATTAAGAGTAGTTTCTGGATACTCATTTGGGTGCTCAGGGATCCCCTGAGCAAAAAAGTAACTGCTCCACCTACAATCACAGCAAATTAGCATTCTGGTTTGTGAACAACCCAGAGAGAATAGAGTACAATAAACTCCTCTAGGAGATGAGTTTACGTTTTCCCAAGAGCACCCACTACAAAGACTAACATTCACTGCTCAGTAAATACACATTGTTAAAAAGTAAATTGTGGTTATGAGTATTGATCCCACACCAATCTGTGTGACCAGAAGAAACAGAGAGTGGACATTCATTGTGTATGTTACAAATTAGTAATCAAGATAACTTGCGGTATTTTCCTTCTAATTTCTTGTGGCTCACATTTGCTTTGCTGTCTCTTTATCCCTCATTCACTCTCCCACTTTCTTTCTCTCTTCCTTCCCCCACTCCCTCTCCTCGCATATCTTAGGCCCATCCATGGAACATGACTTTGTTTCACTGATTACTGTCAGATCCAAATCACAGGCAAGAACAGGAACTATTGACCAGTCAGGGCCATACTATAAATGAGGATGGAAAAAGCTTCTGCTGAAGCATCCATGGAGGAGATGGATCCTGAAAGAATCTGAGTTCTAGTAGAAAGAAAGGAAGACAACAGTGCTGGGTGGACAGGCAGTCGATAACATCCCTACATCTCCTGTACTTATGACCACAGTGAATGATTACTTCATCATTCCAGAAGTGGCAGGCTTCAGATGTGTAAAGCCATGCCTGAAGGCAGAACTACAATCAACAGGTAGAAGCTATGGGAATAAAGGATTGTGACTTGAGAGAAAAAGCTTTCTTATACCTGCAGCTGTCCAAACATGAAATAAGCCATATTGAGCAACACCAGTAATATCTCAGCACGGTGCTCTCCAATGTGACCTCCCTCACCTGGTGAGAATGACCAGGGCAGACACTCATATTTGAGACCCAGTGTTCCAGGGAAAGCAATTATCTATTAAGGATTACATGGGGCCAGGCATGGTGGCTTGTGCCTGTAATTCCAGCACTTTGGGAGGCAGATGCAAGAGGATTGCCTGAGCTCAAGGGTTCAAAACCAACCTGAGCAACATGGCGAGACCTCATCTCTACAATAAATCAAAAAATCATCTGGGAATGGTGACTCATGCCTGTAGTTCCAGCTACTTGAAAGGCTGAGGCAGAAGGATTGTCTGAGGCTCTGGTAGTCATGAGCATGCTACTGCATTCCAACCTGGGTGACAGAGTAAGACTCTGACTCAAAAAAAAAAAAAGGATTACATGGGAGACACACTACCAAAATCTCTTCCCTTTGTAAGAGTCTGTGACTCTAATGTTGGATACCAAGGTTGATAGGTGAGATCAAGAGCCCAGTAGTTGACAATTGTCACTAGAAGAGGACAAGTCATATGTTAAATTGGATTCCACAGCAGTACCATAGTTGAAAAATTGTCATAACTATAGCAACAATGTAACATTTCAGAGGCATTCACCAAAGTGTTCTGAATTTTTTTTCTACTAAACTCTTGAAAGAATCTCTACTTGTAATGAATTTTTTTTTTTGAAATCACAATTAAACCCTCATTGAATAGTTAATTGGATTTATTTAAAACCTCAAAAATAACTGAAAACCATAGAGTAAAAGATGGGCAGGCAGCTGCAAAATTTACCTTGCTGAAATTTCTTCATATACATATGAATATATATGTATGCATATGGCATCTATCAAGTTGAAAAAAAATCTGAAAAGTCAATATGGTCCAGAAAAACAAAAATCAATTGCGATGATACCACATTTGATTATATTAGTGGCCATAAACTCCATATTAAAAATTCCTTTGAAGCCAGGGGTTGTATCCATTACTGTATCTTTTTGTCACTCTCCAGGTCATTTAGAGCAGATATCAAGTACTTGCAGCCTATGATTACAAGATTAAACCGTCTGCCGTCATTTAAAAAAAGCCAGTAACAAATGTTACTTTCTAGTTTCAAATTAATCTTTGGGAAAGTGCCTTTGAGTCCCTGGCATCATAGCAGTTGATTTTTATTTTTCTGGACCATATTGACTTTTCAGATTTTTTTTCCATTTGATAGTTGCCATATGCATACATACATATTCATATATATATGAAGAAATTTCAGCAAGGTAAATTTTGCAGCTGCTTGCCTATCTTTTACTCTATGGTTTTCAGTTGCTCGTCCACCTATTTAAAGCAGCCATTGAGTATTTCCCTGTCTCTTCATCTTCTGACTATCTCATAGTGCCTTACTTTGAAAGAGTCTAGGCAAGAAGTTTCCTGTGATGAAAAAAAGTTAGCTTCTCACTACAAGGCTCCAATGATTCCCCTCACTGCCACTGCACAATGCAGCATTTAGTATCAGGGCCAAGGACACTGGAAGCCGGCCTGTGGAGCCTTCCCACAGCCTCCCTAGAACCCATTGTGGTGAGGGGCAGACTGATCCTTCATGACCTTAGCCTGTCCTTTCTCATCTATGTATATCTATTATGCGTCCATTAAAAAAAAAAAAACCCAACTCTGATGGAGCTGGTCAAGCCGGCCTCAGAAGGACTGTCCCAGAATGCATTTCCCCAACAATCTAGTGGAATGGGCCTGTCCACCAGATTTTGTTTTCATTTCTTTCTTTGTTTTTGTTTTGCATACAGATAGCTGTATGTATTTGCCCCTTCTTCTGGGGGTGGGATGGGAGGGAGTGGACTGCTCCCTGCAGAATTTCCACAAACATATGCAGATTTGTACTCCTAATAATGTGACTGACTCCCAGCAGGCACTCAAGATAGGTTTGCTAAACTGGATACTAAACAATAGCGGAAGCTTCTTTAAGAAAACATTCTATTTACAACAGTGGGTGCATCAGCCCTCTGGGGCCAGGTCTGCTGACATCTATTTCCACACAAGCATCCTTCTGACCATCCTGGCTCCAAAGTGCCCTGCCCTCTGCAGTCATGCTGGCTTCATTCCATTGCTCCTTCTATGACTGCTTTAAAATCATACCCGTGATGCCTGTTCTTTTAAGAATAAAGATGTACAAAAGGAAAAAAAAAACCAGCATGCACCCAGAAATAATCACTACTGAGACCTTAATATAACATTTTTGATAAGCAGAGCTTATAAATAAGGCATTCCCATATATGAATATCTCATTTCAGAAATGGTATCATATTACCTACTTGTTTATGTTCAGCTTTTTAAAAACTTTTTTTAGCTGGGTTCGGTGGCTCAGCCTGTAATCCCACACTTTGGGAGGTTGAGGTGAGTGGATTGACTGAGCCCACGGGATCGAGACCTGCCTGGGCAACTTGGCAAGACCTCATCTCTACAATAAATCAAAAAATCAGTCGGACATGGTAGCGCTTGCCTGTAATTCTAGCAACTAGGAGGGCTGAGACAGAAGGATCACCGGAGCCCAGTGGGTCGAGGCTGTGTTGGCCAGGAGCATGCCACTGTACTCCTGCCTGGGTGACAGAGTGAGACTCCGACTAAAAAACACAAAAAACAAAAATGCCCCAACCCTGATGGAAGTGGTCAAGCAGACAATAAAGAATGACTACTATTAGCTATGTGGCTCACATGCAGGTAGTTCCCAATCCTTTACAATCTGGAACATTCACAGTCAGTCCTTGAGGTTTAACTATGAGCAAGGCTGGTGATATCTTTGGTATCCCACAGCTAGTAAGGGACAGACCTGGGATTTGAGTCTAAATATGATTAACTCCACACCCTGTGCTCTAACCACCTCACTGCACTGTCTTTCTTCTTACTAAGAGTAGATTCTGGGCACTGATTTGGATGCTCAGGGATCCCCTAAGCAAGAAAGTAACTGCTCCACCTACAATCACAGCAAATGAGCATTCCGGCTTGTGAACAACCCAGAGAGAATAGAGCACAATAAACCCCTCTAGGACAGGAATCTCACACTCACTTGTGTTTACATTTCCCCCAAATACATGACTGTCCCAGACTATATTCCCCCAGCAAGTTAGTGGGAGAGGCCTGTTGACCAGATTTTTTTCCTTTGTTTTTGATCTGCGTACAGATAACTGTGTATTTGGGCACAGGTAAAACATGTTTCTTGATATGGATTGGGGTCAAAGAAGTTTGACAGCCACTGGTCTCTCCCAAGAATTTAACAAGGAGCTGTCACTTAATAACTTTTACAACAGACCTGACCTACTGTAGTTAGAATTAAGAAATTATTACATTGGCTGAACACTGAGAGGTTTCACAACATCTGTTTAGAGTTTTGTAATGGTTTCCATGATGGGGAATTTCAAAATGTACAACTTTTTGTTGTTGAAACATCATGCGCGGCCACCACAGTGGGTTTTCCAGAGAAGACTTGACAATTTCCTTTCTCTCCCCTTTCTTCTTCCCTCCTTCCTCCCTGGGGCAAACTGAAAATGGGGGAGAGCAGGAAGTGGTAAAAGAACCCTGACGAAAAAGCAGGGCTGGGCGGTAAGGAAGGAGGGGATGCAGGCAAATAATCTGGCCCCCGGCCTTCAAGTCGGAGGAAGTATCACTTCCTTGCGGGTCTCCTCTAGGGCGTTCTCCCTCTGGCCTCCACTACAGCCACAGATCTGCTCCCCATGACACAGCTTCCCCTGGAAAACAGAAGTGGCCTTCCCTCTCCAGAGGGCCTGAGACAAGCTTCTCCATTCCCCTGCCCCGTGGGGATTCACATTTGCAGGAAGAGTTGGAGGCCCCCAGAGGCTGAAACACCAAGACTAGGTCATAGCTTCCGTGGAAGGCAGAATGAATACAGACCCATCGCTCTGATCTCACAGTGCCTGCGGGTGGGTCCAAGGAAGTCATCTGAGCTCCCCATCAGATGTTCTCATATAGGAAGGAAGAAGGGAGCTGGAGAGCACCATTGGCAAGGAACTTCCAATCAGTATGTTTTGGTGTCACTCAAGAGTGAGATTTTAGATGCTCACAGAAAGGTGGGAGTGCGGTTAGGCAGGCAATACTTGACTCTGTCAGAAACATGAACTGTAAAAAGGCAATGAGACCTACTAAAAGACCCTCTGAGTTACACCAATAAGGACTTCTTCCCAATGTTCTACAACTCAATACAAGAGCCTGGATTATTAAGAAATAGCCACGCTGGCCGGGTTCAGTGGCTCATGCTTAAAATCCCAGGGTTATTTGAGCACAGGAGTTCAAGACCAGCCTGAACAACAGAGGTAGACCTAATCTCTACAAAAAATTTTAAAAATTAGGCAGATATGGTGGCTCATGCTTGTAGTCTGAGCAACAGGGTAAGATCTCATCTCTACAAAATTTAAGAAAATTAGTCAGGCATGGTGGTTCATGCTTGTAGTCTCAGATACTTGGGAGGTTGAGGCCAAAGGATTGTTTGAGCCCAAATGGTTGAGGCTGCAGTGAGCCATGCTTGTGCCACTGCACTAGAGTCTGGGCAAAAGAGTGAAACCCTTACTCAAAAAAAAAAAGTAAAGAAAGAAAAAGAAATAGCCACCCTGTGAGAAAGTGGGGAGTCTTGGAGGCCAGAAGAGTAA
>NW_007255524.1:0-306 GCF_000164805.1 Carlito syrichta
GAAGAGAAATGCAGTGGATTAGAATGGATTTGAATGGAGAGGAATGGAATGGAATCGAATCGTATTGAGAGGAATTGAATGGAAATGAATGGAACGGAAAGCAGAGAAAGATACTGGAATGTAGTATAGTGGAATGCAATGAAATGGAGATGAATGAGATAGAGAGGAATGGAGTGGAAAGGCATACAATGGAATGGAATGCAGTGGAATGGAATGGAATGGATTGGAATGGGATGGAATGGATAGGAATGGAATAAGAGGAATGGAATTGAATGTAATGGATTCAAATGTAGGTGAATCCAATGA
>NW_007255524.1:1549-2445 GCF_000164805.1 Carlito syrichta
GAATGGAGAAGAAGGAAATGGAGATGAATTAAATGGAATGGAATGGAACGGAATGGAATATAATATAGTGAAATGGTATGTAGAGGAATGGAATGGGGTGCAATGAAGAGGAAAGGAAAGGAAAGGAATGGAATGGATTGGAAAGGAATAGAATGGAAAGACATGCAATGGAGAGAAATGGAATGGAGCGAAATGAAATAGAGAGTAATGGAAAGGAGAAGAATGGAATGAAAAGGAATGGAATGGGATGTAATAGAGTGGAATGCATTGAAATGGAGAGGAATGGAATGGATAGGAATGGAAGGGAACCGAATGGAATGGAAAGGAATGGAGAGGAATGAAATGGAATGGAAAGAAGAGGAATAGAATGGAAAGGAATGGAATGGAAAGAATTGGAATTCAATGTCAAAGACAGGTTTGGAAAGGAATAGAAGTCACTGGAATGCAGAGGAATGGAATGAAATTGAATGAATATTAATGGAATAGAGAGGAATGGAATGGAGTGAAATGAAACGGAGTACAGTGGAATGGAATGGAGGGGAATGTAATAGAAGGAGGATTAATGGAATGTAAAGGAATGGAATGGAATGGAATGGAAAGTAATGGAATGGAGATGAATGGAATCTAGAGAAATGGAACGGATTAGAGTGAAATGGAAAGGAATTGTAGGTAGACGAATTGAAGGAAAAATCGTGGAATCGAACGGAAGAAATGGAATGGAATGGACAGAGATGGAATGGAATTTGGATGCATGTGATGGAGAGGAATGGAATGGAATGAGTGGAATTGAAAAGAATGGAATGGAATGCAATGCAATCGAATGGAGAGGAAAGGAAAGGAATGGAAAGGAATGGAATGGAATGGAATGGAATGGAATGGAATGGAATGGAATGGAA
>NW_007255525.1:0-386 GCF_000164805.1 Carlito syrichta
GCCAAGAAAGGAAAGGGGCCAAGGGTTACAAGTTTCCTGCACTGAATCCAGGATGTTTGTTTGGATTTGGATTTGGATGGGTGGTGAGTTGGGACAAGCGAAGTCTGAGTGGTTGTTCTGGAACCTTGGAGCAGGTGTACCTGTGGGTAGGTGGACAAGTATTATTATGGGTGTGTTGTGAGGAAAGAGGGGTGGCAGGTTTAAGACGGGAAATGTGAATCCATGGGGTAAATTAACGTTGGGCTGCCGTGGGAGTGGACAAAACTACTTGAAGAGGTTCGGACCACTTTGGGTTAAGATGGGTTTTAGTTTCCGGGTCAGAAAAATAGACCCATTGTCCAGGAATAAGAGGAGGTGGGATTTGGCCATTGGACGAAACAGGTAAA
>NW_007255525.1:2050-2822 GCF_000164805.1 Carlito syrichta
CTGAATAAGGGTGGATTTGGTAAGTGAGAGGCACTTAAGATCTGCTGCTAAGGTTTGACCAAACAGGTGGAGGCTATCTCGAAATACTTGTGGTAGGACTGTCCAGGTGAGTTGTTGTGAATGGCGAGATATTGGGTCAGTCCACGTGAACGTGAAGATGTTTTGTGAGTCTGCTGCCAGAGGGACAGTGAAGAATGCATCTTTAAGGTCGAGGACTGAAAAGTGAGTAGTGGTCAGAGGAATTGAGGATAAAATGGTATAAGGATTGGGGACTAGCGGGTAAATGGGGATGACAGCAACGTTAATGAGTCTTAGATCTTGTACTAAGCAGTAAGTGCCGTTTGGTTTTCATACCGCTAAAATGGGGGTGTTAAACGGGGGGTTGGTGGAGTGCAGATACCCCTTCTGTAATAAAGAGTTGATGACAGGTTGAAGTCCCAGAAGGCTGGAGGTAGGAAGAGAGTATTGTGGTTGGTTGGGGTGGGCAGAGGGATTTTTTAGCTGAATGTGAACTGGGGGGCAGTGTGCTAAGGAGGGGGAGTTCATGTCCCATACTTGGGGATTTACTATAGAAGAGGATAAAGGAGGAAGTGAGTCCATTGGGGACTCTTTAGTAGTGAGGAGGGCCAAAAATGGGGTTGTGGGAGATGGGTTGGTAAGGGCTACACTTGGGTTAAAGGTGATGGATGCCTGGAATTTGGCTAGAATGTCTCTGCCCATAAGAGGTACAGGACATTGAGGCAGTACCAAAAAGGAATGAGTGAAGGGGACG
>NW_007255526.1:0-809 GCF_000164805.1 Carlito syrichta
TGAGTAGAATGTGTATTCTGTGGTCTTTGGATGGAGTGTTCTGTAGGTATCAATTAAGTCCATTTGGTCCAAAGTTACATTGAGGTTCCGGATCTCCTTGCTGATTTTTTGTCCTGATGATCTGTCTAGGGTTGTGAGTGGGGTATTGAAGTCCCCAGTTATGATAGTGTTAGAGCCAATATCTTTCTTTAGTTTTCCAAGAAGCTGCTTTATGAAAGTTGGCGCACCTATGTTGGGTGCATATATATTTAGAATAGATATTTCTTGTTGATGGATTGAGCCTTTTATCATTATGTAGTGGCCTTCTGTATCTTTTTTGATTTTTAATAGTTTGAAGGGTATTTTGTCTGAAATTAAGATGGCTACTCCTCCTTTCTTTTGTATTCCGTTCGCCTGGAAGTTTGTTTCCCATCCTCTTACTTTGAGTCTGTGGATGTCCTTTCTAGTGAGGTGAGTCTCTTGAAGGCAATAGATTGTTGCCTGATGATATTTTATCCATTTTGCCAATCTATGTCTTTTCAGTGGTGCATTTAGTCCGTTCACATTTAGGCTAATAATTGAAATGCAAGAGTTGATCCCTGTCATAAGGTTCTTACAGAGTTGTTCCTGTTTATTTGTTGTCTTTCTTTGGGTTTTGGAGTTGGTTCATGTGTGTTTTTAATCTTTTGCCTGTACTCTTGTGAAGAATGTTGTTGTTCTTTTTTCTTTTTCTTCTGTGTTCAGTACTTTCTTAAGTGTTTCTTGTAGAGGTGGTCTGGTAGCGGCGTAGTTCGTAGGGATTGGATGTCTGGAAAAGATTTCATTCTCCC